>NC_053028.1:197946701-198165854 GCF_003073215.2 Triticum urartu | reverse complement strand
TAGCAGAGAAGTAATAAATCATATCCTGGGGACTACGCACACAACCAGGATCAAGAGAATTAAACCATATCTTAGCATCGCCCTTTAATGAGAACGGAAATATTTTGAGTACATAGAGGTAACGTGATCTCTCATTATTAGTGAACAGGGCAGCTATATCATTTAACTTAGTAAGATGTGCCACAACAGTTTCAGATTCATAGCCATAAAACGGATCAGATTCAACCAAAGTAATTATATTAGGATCAACAGAGAATTCATAATCTTTATCAGGAACACATATAGGTGAAGTAGCAAAAGCAGGATCGGGTTTCATTTTATCTCTAAGTGATTCTTTGTTCCATTTAATTAATAACCTCTTAAGCTCATATCCATCTCTGCAAGCTAAAATAGGTAAAGAAGCATCTTGATCAAATAAATAACCCTCAAGAATAAAAGGCGTATTTTCATCATCACTATCATGATCGTATTCAGATTCAATAACCTTCATAATCACTTACATCAGTATTATTAGTTTCAATAATTTCATTCTCTCTAGCCCTAGCAAGTTGTTCATCAAGAAATTCACCAAGTGGCACAGTAGTATCAGGCATAGAAGCAGTTTCATCATAAGTATCATGCATAGCAGAAGTGGCATCATCAATAACATGCGACATATCGGAACGAATAGCAGAAGCAGACGTAGGTGTCGCAAACTTACTCATAACAGAAGGTGAATCAAGTGCAGAGCTAGATGGCAGTTCCTTACCTCCCCTCGTAGTTGAGGGATAGATCTTGGTTTTTGGATCTCTCAAGTTCTTCATAGTGTCTGGCAGATATAAATCCCAAGTGGCTCAAAGAATAGAGCTATGCTCCCCGGCAACGGCGCCAGAAATTTGTCTTGATAACCCACAAGTATAGGGGATCGCAACAGCTTTCGAGGGTAGAGTATTCAACCCAAATTTATTGATTCGACACAAGGGGAGCCAAAGAATATTCTCAAGTATTAGCAGCTGAGTTGTCAATTCAACCACACCTAGAAACTTAGTATCTGCAGCAAAGTGTTTAGTAGCAAAGTAATATGATAGTTGTGGTAGCGGCAACAAAAGTAAAGACAGCAAAAGTAATGTTTTTGGTATTTTGTAGTGATTGTAACAGTAGCAACGGAAAAGTAAATAAGCGTAAACTCGTATATGGAAAACTCGTAGGCACCGGATCAGTGATGGATAATTATGTCGGATGCGGTTCATCATGTAATAGTCATAACATAGGGTGACATGGAACTAGCTCCAGTTCGTCAATGTAATGTAGGCATGTATTCCGTATATAGTCATACGTGCTTATGGAAAAGAACTTGCATGACATCTTTTGTCCTACCCTCCCGTGGCAGCGGGGTCCTATTGGAAACTAAGGGATATTAAGGCCTCCTTTTAATAGAGAACTGGAACAAAGCATTAGCACATAGTGAATACATGAACTTCTCAAACTATGGTCATCACCGGGAGTGGTCCCGATTATTGTCACTTCGGGGTTGCCGGATCATAACACATAGTAGGTGACTATAGACTTGCAAGATAGGATCTAGAACTCTCATGTATTGATGAAAATATATAGAGTTGGAGTTGGCGTCGGAGGGTCAACAGGGGGCCCACGAGGTAGGGGGGCGCGCCCTAGGGGGGGCGCCCCCCACCCTCGTGGAAAGGGTGTGGGCCCCCTGGTCTTCATATTTGGCGAGGATTTTTTATTGTTTTTTCTAAGACCTCCCGTGGAGTTTCAGGTCATTCCGAGAATATTTGTTTTCTGCACATAAAACAACATCATGGTAATTCTGCTCAAAACAGCGTCAGTCCGGGTTAGTTCCATTCAAATCATACAAGATAGAGTCCAAAACAAGGGAAAAAGTGTTTGGAAAAGTAGATACGACGGAGACGTATCATGGGCCTCCTGGTGCCTCTCCGACTCCAACTCCAACTCTATATATTGTGTTTCGGGGAGAAAAAAAATCAGAGAGAAGAATTCATCGCGTTTTACAATACGGAGCCGCCGCCAAGCCCTAAAACCTGTCGGGAGGGCTGATCTGGAGTCCGTTCGGGGCTCCGAGGGGGGCTCATGATGCTCACCGCCGTGCGTGAGTAATTCCATCGTAGGCTTGCTGTACGGTGATGGGTTGGATGGGATCTATCATGTAATCGAGTTAGTTTTGTTAGGGTTTGATCCCTAGTATCTGTTGGGGAACGTAGTAATTTCAAAAAAATTCCTACGCACACGCAAGATCATGGTGATGCATAGCAACGAGAGGGGAGAGTATTGTCCACGTACCCTCGTAGATCAAAAGCGGAAGCGTTAGCACAACACGGTTGATGTAGTCGTACGTCTTCACGATCCGACCGATCAAGTATCGAACGTACGACACCTCCGAGTTCAGCACACGTTCAGCCCGATGACGTCCCTCGAACTCCGATCTAGCCGAGTGTTGAGGGAGTGTTTCGTCAGCACGACGGCGTGGTGACGATGTTGATGTTCTACCGACGCAGGGCTTCGCCTAAGGACCACTACAGTATTATCGAGGTGGACTTTGGTGGAGGGGGGCACCGCACACGGCTAAAAGATCAACTTGATCAATTGTTGTGTCTATGGGGTGCACCCTGCCCCCGTATATAAAGGAGCAAGGGGGGTGCGGCCGGCATGGGAGAGGGCGCTCCAGGAATAGGATTCGGGAATAGGATTCGGGAGGGGGAAAGAGGAGGGGGAGAAGGAAGGGGGGGCGCCGCCCCCCTCTCCTTGTCCTATTCGGACTAGGAGGGAGGGGCGCGCGGCCCAGCCCTGGCTGCCTATAACACCCTCGATGCGACTATATCTCTCACGTGTCGAGGCACGACTTAGAGGCATAATCGCATTGAAGGCATATGTCGCAAGTTAGGCAATCTTCACAACATCCCATGTAATATATAGATAATAAAAGGGGATAATACATAGTTGGCTTACACTCGCCACGTCAATCAAGGTACATAAATAACATTACATCATTCAAACACTCATGGCCCGACTACGGCGCCAAAATAAAAGATAACCGAACATGCGACACGGTCCCGATCGCCCCCAATAGGGCACCACTACTGATCATCAGGAAAGGAAACATAGTATCGTTGAGAGTCCTCGTCGAACTCCCACTTGAGCTCAAGCGCGTCACCTGGAGCGGAATCATCAGGGACTCAGCAATCTCGCACCCTTGCGATCAAGACTATTTAAGCTTATAGGTAAGGCAAGGTAAATATAAGTGAAGCTGCAGCAAGCGACTAGCATATATGGTGGCTATCCTGTTCACAAAAGGGAGCGAGAAGAGAAGGCAAAGCGCGAGTGAGAAACTAGAGGACAACCTGCGCAAACATTACTCCAACACCGTATCCATTTCCCGGACTCCGCCGAGAAGAGGCCATCACGGTAACTCACACTGTTGATTCATTTTAATTAAGTTAAGGTGCAAGTTATCTACAACCGGACATTAACAAATTCCCATCTTCCCATAACCGCGGGCACGGCTTTCGAAAGTTCAAATCCCTGCAGGGGAGTCCCAACTTAGCCCATGACAAGCTCTCATGGTCAACGAAGGAATAGACCTCCTCCCGAGACATTCCGATCAGACTCGGTATCCCGGTTCTTCAAGACAACTCCGACAATGGTAAAACAAGTCCAGCAACACAACCCGCTGTGCCGACAAATCCCGATAGGAGCTGCACATATCTCGTTCTCAGGGCACACCGGATAAGCTAAGCGTACGCGAGCCAACGTAACCCAAGTTGCCAAGGGACGGCCCCGCACGGTGCTCTAGGTTGGACCAACGCTCAGAGGAGCACTGGCCCGGGGGGGTTTAAAATAAGATGACCCTTGAGTCTGCGAAACCCAAGGGAAAAGGCTAGGTGGCAAATGGTAAAACCAAGGTTGGGCATTGCTGGAGGAGTTTTATTCAAGGCGGACTGTCAAGGGGTTCCCATTATAACCCAACCGCGTAAGGAACGCAAAATCCGGGAACATAACACCGATATGACGGAAACTAGGGCGGCAAGAGTGGAACAAAACACTAGGCGAGAGGCCGAGCCTTCCATCCTTTACCAAGTATATAGATGCATTAAGATAACATGGCAATATAATGGTAACCCAACAAGTAAATAATGTTCCAACAAGGAACGGTCTCCAATCTTCATCTGCAACTAGCAACGCTATAAGAGGGGCTGAGCAAAGCGGTAACATAGCCAATCAACGGTTTGCTAGGACATGGTGGGTTAGAGGTTTTACATGGCAATTTGGGAGGCTTGAAAGCAAGTGGCAGGCATCGTAGCATGGCATAGCAAAAGAGCGAGCATCTAGCAAAGCAAAGATAGTAGTGATTTCGAGGGTATGATCATCTTGCCTGCAAAGTTGTCAGAGTTGACTGGATCCTCGAAAGCAAACTCAATGGGCTCCTCGTTAGCGAACTCGTCTCCCGGCTCTACCCATACAAGACAAATAAGCAACAAGGACACAATCAACCACGTGCAAACTTAAACAACATGATGCAAAGATGGTATGTTATGCGGGATGCAATATGTGATGCATATGCAAGATTTGACAAGGAATGAATGAACCTTACCTCAACTTGGAAATCCAAGTGTGCCACTGGAAATATGAGATGAAATCGCTTGAAAACAATATAAAGAACGCCGGAATCGGGGTTACGGTTTGGAAATGACAAGCAATTCAAATATGACCACGTTCTGCGATTTACAGCAAGTAGTCATCTAAATGCAACAAGATGAACATGCTATAGCACCCAAACATGACAACAAAATACATGTCAGGGATGCATTCATGATGCTTAACAAAAGTCTAGCACTGAGCTACGGCCAATTCATCCATTAACAGGTTCAAACAAGCATGGCAAAAATGCATATGGTAAACAGATCTCAGACTTAGTGAAATTAACACTTGTCTGGAATTTCAGATCAGGTAGCACTCTTCGGAGCATGAAAACTATATGCTACAGGACCTGAACATGGCAAAATAAAGCATGGCATGGAGCTACTCAAAGAGCTTAACAGAAGTCCCTTAGTGACCTTGAGCCAAAAGGGATCAGAAAATACAATTGCAAGCATGTGAACATGGCAAAAACATCAGTTCTCAGACTTAGTGAAAACTGGAACATGCTGAAACAGATATCAAGTAGGCATGTTTACGAGCTCGATGCACTCACTACGGAGCAAGTCATGATAATCTAAGCATACACCCATCAATAATACACAAAATGCAAGCTAGACATGGCAAGAACAATAGGATAGCATGCACGGATCAACTACAACATCCTCGGCAAAATTGCTAACAAGTAGACAATCTGCCCAGATTCACGAAATAGCAAAAGTAGAGCTCGATTGACTCAAGCTAGGGTGCTCCATAATTACAAACAAAGACATGGATGGATAGAGCACTACAAGATTAACAAAACATCCTTACTGATCATCCTCAAAAGAGGCACGGATCACTAGGAAACAACATGAACATATGGCCATATGAGATAAACAGCTCAAGGACTTGGTGGAAATGCTAAGTCCCTGAAATCAGCATTACCAAGTGCCTCACTTTGCAAGGTTGTGCTAGTCACCACACACATCACAAAAATACATGGGTTGCACCTCTGGAAAGATGGCAAAACCCTTAACAAAACATATGTAGAACTCATGGGCATATCATGCACACAATAATCATGGCAAAAATGACAAAAATCTAAATGGAGCAGCAGATCTGACAATTATCTCAAGTAGCACTCTTCTAACGGCATTTCGGGCATCAAGATGAACTCAAATGAAAATGATGCAATGGAATGAAATGATGTACTCTCTGAGACGAACATTTTGATATGCTATATGCCCAAAATGGAGTTACGGATGCAAAGATACGATGTGATGAACATGGCAATATGAACTAGGGTTTCGGGCAAAAAGTCAACCCTCGAGATTTTTGGATCCAGATCTGCATGGACTTCGAGGCGCTCGTCGGAAACACTGTTCGCTGGAGTTGGGGTCGCCGGGGAAGGAGAAGAAGCCCGGGGCGGAGCGAGGAGGCGCGGGCCGGAGTTGGTGGTGGCCGGAGCCTCGGGCGCGGTCGCCGGCGTGGCCTCGGGCGGCGCCGGCCGGCGAGGGGTGCGGCGGCCCGGCCGCCGGAGTTGGGGCGAGGGGCGGCGAGGTGGCCCGGCCGCCGGAGCTGACGAAGGGCGGCGAGGAGCTCCTGGCGCGGCGCGGACGAAGGAGGCAGGTGCGCCGACTCGGGCCCTCGGGGGGCAGCTGCGGGCCGAGCGGGCCTCGGCGGGAGTGGCGGCGGCGCTGACACGTGGCGGCGCGGGGGTGGCTGGCGGTGGTGTGTCCAGTGCCGATGGACAATGTCCGGCGCGCGGAGGATCAGATCTAGGGTTTTCGGGAGGAAGGAGAAGAAGATTTCGGAGGGGGTCTTTATATAGGCATAAAGGGAGCTAGGAGAGTCCAAATGAGGTGCGGTTTTCGGCCACGCGATCGTGATCGAATGCTCTAGAAGATGGAGATGGTTTTGGTGAGTTTTGGGCTGCAACACACACGAGGCCTTTTCGGTCCCTCGGTTAATCGTTGGAGCATCAAACGAAGTCCAAATGGTACGAAACTTGACAGGCGGTCTACCGGTAGTAAACCAAGGCCGCTTGGCAAGTCTCGGTCCAATCCGGAAATGTTTAATCCCCATACATGAAAGAAAGGTAGAAATGACCACCGGAGGAGAACGAAGCGCCGGAATGCAAAACGGACAACGGGGAAAATGCTCGAATGCATGAGATGAACACGTATGCAAATGCAATGCACATGATGACATGATATGAGATGCATGACAACGACAACAACACATGGAGACAAAAACCCGAACCCAAGAAAATAAAATAACTTAACCCCGGAAACGGCAAGAGTTGGAGTACATATTGGGAAAGTCATATCCGGGGTGTTACAACACTCCACCACTACGAAAGGATCTCGTCCCGAGATCTAGGACTGAAAGAACGCCGGGTACTCAGAACGGAGGTGATCCTCGCGTTCCCAGGTAGCTTCACGGTCGGAATGGTGTGACCACTTGACTTTGAGGAATTTGATTGACTTGTTGCGAGTCTTGCGTTCAGTCTCTTCAAGAATAGCAACTGGGTGCTCACGATAAGAGAGATCTTCTTGGAGCTCAATGTCCTCGAAGTTGACGGTGCGGTCAGGAGTCTTGAAGCACTTTCGGAGCTGAGAGACATGGAACACATCATGAACATTTGCAAAGTTTGAAGGAAGCTCGAGTTGATAGGCGAGATCGCCTCTCTTGCTGACAATCTTGAAAGGTCCCACGTATCTGGGGGCAAGCTTCCCTTTGATACCGAAGCGAGGAGTACCTTTCATAGGAGAGACGCGGAGGTAAACATGATCTCCGATCTCAAAAGCCAAATCATGGTGCTTACTGTCATAGTAGCTCTTCTGACGGGATTGGGCTGCTTTGAGGTTATCTCGAATGACTTTGCACATTTCCTCTGCCTCTGTGATTAAGTCATTTCCGAGAAGCTGACGTTCACCGGTTTCAGACCAGTTGAGAGGGGTACGGCACTTCCTGCCATACAGAATTTCAAATGGGGCCTTGCCCGAACTTGCTTGAAAACTGTTGTTGTAGGAGAATTCAGCATAAGGAAGACAATCCTCCCACTTCATGCCGAAGGATATCGCACAAGCCCTGAGCATATCTTCAAGAATCTGGTTGACATGCTCGACTTGACCGCTAGTTTGAGGATGGAAAGTTGTGCTAAAGCGGATGTTGGTGCCCATGGCCTTCTGAAAATAATCCCAAAACTTGGAGGTAAAGATGCTGCCATGGTCTGAATAGATCACTTGTGGAATACCGTGCAGAGAGACAATTCGAGAGGTATAGAGTTCCGCCAATTGAGCTGCAGTGATAGACTCTTTGATAGGCAGAAAGTGAGCCACTTTAGTGAGTTTGTCGATGACAACGAATATAGCATCATTGCCACGCTTGGACTTTGGAAACCCAGTCACAAAGTCCATTTCAATGTGGTCAAACTTCCATTCTGGAATGGCAAGAGGTTGGAGGAGACCAGCTGGCCTTTGGTGTTCTGCCTTCACTCTTCTGCAGACATCACACTCGTTCACGAATTGAGCAATCTCGCGCTTCATACGAGTCCACCAATAAGCCTGCTTGAGGTCCTGATACATCTTCGTGCTCCCAGGGTGGATGGAGAGAAGAGAATTGTGAGCCTCGTTCATGATCACTTTACGAAGTTCACCTTTGGGTACAACAATACGATCCTCGAAGAGAAGAGTATCCTTGTCATCAAGGCGGTAGCACTTGTACTTGGGTTGACTCTTGGCAATCCCAATCTTCACCTTTTTCACCATAGCATCAAGAAGTTGGGCTTGGCGAATCTGGTCTTCCAAGGTAGGAGAGACTTGAAGGTTGGCGAGGAAACCTTGAGGAACAACTTGCAGATTAAGTTTGCGGAAAGCTTCACAAAGCTCGGGTTGATAAGGCTTGAGAATCAGACTGTTGCAATAAGCCTTCCTGCTCAATGCGTCAGCAATCACATTGGCCTTGCCTGGAGTATACTCGATACTCGGATTATACTCTTGAATCATTTCGACCCATCGAGTTTGCCTGAGGTTGAGATTAGGCTGATGAAGATGTACTTGAGACTCTTGTGGTCAGTGAAAATGTCCACTTTTCTTCCCAATAAGAGATGTCTCCAAGTCAAAAGAGCATGCACAACTGCCGCCAACTCGAGATCATGAGTGGGGTAGTTCTTCTCATTGGGCTTCAACTAGCGAGAGGTATAAGCAACAACTTTCTTCTCTTGCATCAACACTGCGCCAAGACCTTGGAGAGAGGCATCACAAAAGACCTCATATGGTTTGGATTCATCAGGCGGAGTCAGAACTGGAGCAGTGACCAATTTCTCTTTCAAAGTGTTGAAAGGAATGTCACACTCCGGAGACCAAACGTACTTGACGTGCTTCTGGAGAAGATTTGAGAGAGGCTTCGCGATCTTAGAAAAGTTTTCAACGAATCTTCGGCAGTAGCTTGCGAGACCGAGGAAGCTACGGAGTTGCTTCACGTTCTGAGGAGGTTCCCAATTCACAATTGCAGACACCTTCTCAGGATTCACCGCAATGCCCTTGGCAGAGATGATATGACCAAGATAAAGAACCTCATCGAGCCAAAATTCGCACTTGGAGAACTTGGCGTAGAACTGGTGTTCCCTCAGTTTATCGAGTACCAAATGCAAGTGCTTGGCATGATCTTCCTTGTTCTTCAAGAAAACCAAAATGTCGTCGAGATAGACCAAAGCGAAGTCATTGGTGTAGGCGTTGAAGATGAAGTTCATCATGCGAGAGAACGTCGGAGGAGCGTTGACGAGGCCAAAAGACATGACAGTGTATTCATATGAACCATAGCTTGTTCTGAAAGCCGTCTTGGGAATATCTTGCTCACGGATTCGAATCTGATGATAACCCATACGGAGATCAAGCTTGGAGAATACTTGGGCACCTTTGAGTTGTTCGAACAGCTCGTTGATGTTGGGAAGTGGGTATTTGTTCTTGATGGTCTTCTTGTTCAATGGACGGTAATCAACACAAAGTCGGTCCATTCCATCCTTCTTCTTCACAAAAAGAACACCACAACCCCACGGAGAAGAACTAGGCTGAATGAGACCCATTCTCTCTTGAATATTGAGTTGCTTCTTCAGCTCCTTCAACTCTTCAGGTCCGAGCTTGTAAGGACGCTTGCACACAGGTTCCGTACCAGGCTCAAGATCAATGACGAATGCAACTAGCCGGTGCGGAGGCATTCCTGGAAGCTCTTGTGGAAAGACGTCTTGATATTCGCAAACGACTAGAATTTGCGAGATGGCATCCAGTTCACCCTTCTCATTGAGAGAAAATAGACGGATGGTATCGTCATTTGTGGCAAAGACAATTACATCCTCAGACGAATGAGTCAATTGAATCTGTCTGGCTGCACAATCAAGCTGAGCCTTGTGCTTAGAAAGCCAATCCATCCCGAGAATAAGATCAATATCCGAGTTACCAAGAACCATTGGGGAAGCCAGAAACTTGAAATCACCCATCATGATAGAAATATCCGGGACTATTGAAGTAGCCCTCATAGACTTAGCCGGAGAAACCACTCCCATAGGTTTACCCAACATTTGTGAAACAAAGTCATGCTTGGAAACAAATGATCTTGACATGAAATAATGCGATGCACCAGTGTCCAAAAGAACTTTTGCGGGAAAAGAGTTAATTGGAAAGTTACCCATGATGACATCTGATGAGTCCTCTGCCTGAGCTGCATTCAGCAAGTTGACCTTGGCGTGCTTGGGGTTATGCTTGACCACAGCTGTACTTGCCGATCTCACAGGAGGAGGAGGAGGGAGACGCCTCTGGTTGAATCACTTGTTGGCATAGTGACCCTTCTGTTGGCACTTGTTGCACGTGACCTCTGAAAGCAGACGGTGGTACGGAGCACTTGATCTTGGAGCTTGAGACGAAGTCTTGTTCTGAAAACCAGGGTTGGGTGGGTGGGAAGATCCACTACCACCTTTGCTCTTCTTCTGATATGGCTGACGGAACGGAGGAGGAGGAAGCCAATACTTCTGCTGCTTGGCCACTTGAGTAGAGGAAGAAGGAGTAGCATATCTGACTCGCTTCTTGGAAGCATCACACCTCAGTTGAGTGGCCTCTTGCTTCAGTGCCATGTTGTAGAACTCATCGTACCTCAAGGGCTCAAAGAGAACAAGAGCTAGCTGGATTTCTTCTCTGAGACCACCACTGAACTGGTATATCATGCTCTTCTCATCAGGGACGTCCTGCTTGGCAAAGCGGGCGAGCTTCTGAAACAACTTGTTGTAGTCATAGACAGACAAAGAGCCTTGCTTCAGGTTGCGGAATTCCTCACGCTTGCTTTCAACCATGCTCTGAGGGATATGGTGAGCTCTGAAATCTTGACGGAATTCATCCCAGGTAATAACACGTCCACCTCTGGAATCCTTGTACTACTGGAACCATTCTGCAGCTTGATCTTTGAGTTGGAAGGAAGCGAACTTGACAAAGTCCTCAGGCCTGATGTTACTGCACTCGAAATGCTTGCACAGATCCACGAGCCAATCATCAGCATCGGTTGCCTCAACACAATTGCTGAAATTCTTTGGCCCGTTAGGAAGGAACTGGTTGAGTGTAGCAAAGTGATTCTGATTGTTGCCTTGGTTCCCTTGGTTGCCTTGATTGCGCTCTTGGAGAATTTGCATGATCAACTGTGTGTTTGCATTGGTTGCGGCCATCACAGCTTGCCATGCCTCCAGAGGAGGTGGAGGTGGTGGCGGATCTTGATTCTGATTCTGATTGGTGCTCTTAGCGGGAGCCATCCTGAAGAGGTTGACCACCGTTAGCACATTGACAGATAAAATGAAGTTGAATCCAACGGAATGAAAATTGCAACATATAGTCTTCACATCTGAACAAAATGGACGAATGCATTCCTCTTGAAATGGTCACATATCCATAAATTGAGAAGCCACTTAGAATTTAGGTAGAGAAATAAATCAACAAGGTACGGATCAAGAACGAATAATCGGTAAGAAATCCCAATCTCAAACCAAATATCCGTGGAAGAAGAACTAGAGCTACGAGAATTCCCACCTATGAAACTCCCGAACCTTTCCGGTTATGCAATCAGGTGTTGGGGATACAGGGGAAGCATAATATCTCACCCAAATCCAGCAATTCCTACATCCAGCTGTATCCATCCTTCAACACATAACAGAGAAAAACTTCGGAAACCATCTACCTCAACCTTCGAAAAGCATCCATTATACAAGTTATGGCGATACTCCCGAACTCCTGCCCCAGTACTGGGTGGCGTCGAGGTTATCTCACCAACGAACTGCATAAAAGAGATTTTCGATGTCGGCGTACTAAACTCAGGTATTCCAGAATTGCAACGATAAAATTATGACGACAACACCTCAGAGCTCAACTCCCCGGGACACTTCCACAAAACCCCTGACAGGAGGCACCAAGACAATGTTCTCGTCATAAAACCATCGGAACGATTCCAAGATACCCACATGATCCTAAATTTTTTTAGTGAAATTTGAGAAGAGAAGAGTCAAAACTCTACGTCAGGATGCCTTACCAGAGCGATGAGGAGACTGGGAAGTAAAAAGAATTCCTAAACTCTCCGATATATAATTCCTAGATGACTCAAAACATTTTTCTAGACACAACTCGGCCGCTAAAAACGATCAAGCAATGGGGCTCCTAAGGTCGGGGAAGGCTCTGATTACCAACTTGTAACACCCTCGATGCGACTATATCTCTCACATGTCGAGGCACGACTTAGAGGCATAATCGCATTGAAGGCATATGTCGCAAGTTAGGCAATCTTCACAACATCCCATGTAATATATAGATAATAAAAGGGGAGAATACATAGTTGGCTTACACTCGCCACGTCAATCAAGGTACATAAATAACATTACATCATTCAAACACTCATGGCCCAACTACGGCGCCAAAATAAAAGATAACCGAACATGCGACACGGTCCCGATCGCCCCCAACAGGGCACCACTACTGATCATCAGGAAAGGAAACATAGTATCATTGAGAGTCCTCGTCGAACTCCCACTTGAGCTCAAGCGCGTCACCTGGAGCGGAATCATCAGGCCCTGCATCTGGTGTAATAGTAATCTGTGAGCCACAGGGACTCAACAATCTCGCACCCTCGCGATCAAGACTATTTAAGCTTATAGGTAAGGCAAGGTAAATATAAGTGGAGCTGTAGCAAGCGACTAGCATATATGGTGGCTATCCTATTCGCAAAAGAGAGCGAGAAGAGAAGGCAAAGAGCGAGCGAGAAACTAGAGGACAACCTGCGCAAACATTACTCCAACACCGTGTCCACTTCCCAGACTCCGCCGAGAAGAGGCCATCACGGTAACTCACACTATTGATTAATTTTAATTAAGTTAAGGTGCAAGTTATCTACAACCGAACATTAACAAATTCCCATCTTCCCATAACCACGGGCACGGCTTTCGAAAGTTCAAATCCCTGCAGGGGAGTCCCAACTTGGCCCATGACAAGCTCTCACGGTCAACGAAGGAATAGACCTCCTCCCGAGACGTTCCGATCAGACTCGGTATCCCGGTTCTTCAAGACAACTCCGACAATGGTAAAACAAGTCCAGCAACACCACCCGTTGTGCCGACAAATCCCAATAGGAGCTGCACATATCTCGTTCTCAGGGCACACCAGATAAGCTAAGCGTCCGGGAGCCAACGTAACCCAAGTTGCCAAAGGACGGCCCCGCACGGTGCTCTAGGTTGGACCAATGCTCAGAGGAGCACTGGCCCGGGGGGGTTTAAAATAAGATGACCCTTGAGTCCACGAAACCCAAGGGAAAAGGCTAGGTGGCAAATGGTAAAACCAAGGTTGGGCATTGCTGGAGGAGTTTTATTCAAGGCGGACTGTCAAGGGGTTCCCATTATGACCCAACCGCGTAAGGAACGCAAAATCCAGGAACATAACAACGATATGACGGAAACTAGGGCGGCAAGAGTGGAACAGAACACCAGGCGAGAGGCCGAGCCTTCCACCCTTTACCAAGTATATAGATGCATTAAGATAACATGGCAATATAATGGTATCCCAACAAGTAAATAATGTTCCAACAAGGAACGGCCTCCAATCTTCACCTACAACTAGCAACGCTATAAGAGGGGCTGAGCAAAGCGGTAACATAGCCAATCAACGTTTGCTAGGACATGGTGGGTTAGAGGTTTGACATGGCAATTTGGGAGGCTTGAAAGCAAGTGGTAGGCATCGTAGCATGGCATAGCAAAAGAGCGAGCATCTAGCAAAGCAAAGATAGTAGTGATTTCAAGGGTATGATCATCTTTCCTGCAAAGTTGTCAGAGTTGACTAGATCCTCGAAAGCAAACTCAATGGGCTCCTCGTTAGCGAAGACTCGTCTCCCGGCTCTACCCATACAAGACAAACAAGCAACAAGGACACAATCAACCACGTGCAAACTCAAACAACATGATGCAAAGATAGTATGCTATGCGGGATGCAATATGTGATGCATATGCAAGATTTGACAAGGAATGAATGAACCTGGCCTCAACTTGGAAATCCAAGTGTTCCACTGGAAAGATGACATGAAATCGCTTGAAAACGATATAAAGAACACCTGAATCGGAGTTACGGTTTGGAAATGGCAAGCAATTCAAATATGACCAAGTTCTGCAATTTACAGCAAGTAGTCATCTAAATGCAACAAGATGAACATGCTACAACAGCCAAACATGACAACAAAATACATGGCAGGGATGTATTCATGATGCTTAACAGAAGTCTAGCACTGAGCTACGGCCAATTCATCCATTAACAGGTTCAAACAAGCATGGCAAAAATGCATATGGTAAACAGATCTCAGACTTAGTGAAATTAACACTTGTCTGGAATTTCAGATCAGATAGCACTCTTCGGAGCATGAAAACTATATTCTACAGGACCTGAACATGGCAAAATAAAGCATGGCATGGATCTACTCAAAGAGCTTAACAGAAGTCCCTTAGTGACCTTGAGCCAAAAGGGATCAGAAAATACAATTGCAAGCATGTGAACATGGCAAAAACATCAGTTCTCAGACTTAGTGAAAACTGGAACATGCTGAAACAGATATCAAGTAGGCATGTTTACGAGCTCGATGCACTCACTGCGGAGCAAGTCATGATAATCTAAGCATACACCCATCAATAATACACAAAATGCAAGCTAGACATGGCAAGAACAATAGCATAGAATGCACGGGTCAACTACAACATCCTCGGCAAAATTGCTAACAAGTAGACAATCTGCCCAGATTCACGAAATAGCAAAAGTAGAGCTCAATTGACTCAAGCTAGGGTGCACCATAATTACAAACAAAGATATTGATGGATAGAGAACTACAAGATTAACAAAACATCCTTACTGATCATCCTCAAAAGAGGCACGGATCACTAGGAAACAACATGAACATATGGCCATATGAGATAAACAGCTCAAGGACTCACCGGAAACACTATTCGCCGGAGTTGGGGTCGCCGGGGAAGGAGAAGAAGCCCGGGGCGGAGCGAGGAGGCGCGGGCCGGAGTTGGTGGTGGTCGGAGCCTCGGGCGCGGTCGCCGGCGTGGCCTCGGGCGGCGCCGGCCGGCGAGGGGTGCGGCGGCCCGGCCGCTGGAGTTGGGGCGAGGGGCGGCGAGGTGGCCCGGCCGCCGGAGCTGACGAAGGGCGGCGAGGAGCTCCTGGCGCGGCGCGGACGAAGGAGGCAGGCGCGCTGACTCGGGCCCTCGGGGGCCGGCTGCGGGCCGAGCGGGCCTCAGCGGGAGTGGCGGCGGCGCTGACACGTGGCGACGCGGGGGTGGCTGGCGGCGGCGTGTCCGGCGCCGGCGGACAATGTCCGGCGCGCGGAGGATCAGATCTAGGGTTTTCAGGTGGAAGGAGAAGAAGATTTCGGAGGGGGTCTTTATATAGGCATATAGGGAGCTAGGAGAGTCCAAATGAGGTGCGGTTTTCGGCCGCGCGATCGTGATCGGACGCTCTAGAAGATGGAGAGGGTTTTGGGCTGCAACCTTTTCGGTCCCTCGGTTAACCGTTGGAGCATCAAACGAAGTCCAAATGGTACGAAACTTGACAGGCGGTCTACCGGTAGTAAACCAAGGCCGCTTGGCAAGTCTCGGTCCAATCTGGAAATGTTTAATCCCCACGCACGAAAGAAAGATAGAAATGACCACGGGAGGAGAACGAAGCGCCGGAATGCAAAACGGACAACGGGGAAAATGCTCGAATGCATGAGATGAACACGTATGCAAATGCAATGCACATGATGACATGATATGAGATGCATGACAATGACAACAACACACGGAGACAAAAACCCGAACCCGAGAAAATAAAATAACTTAACGCCGGAAACGGCAAGAGTGGGAGTACATATTTGGAAAGTCATATCCGGGGTGTTACACTGCCTCTCCTCTTCTCCGTAAAGGCCCACTAAGGCCCATTTAACTCCCGGGGGGTTCTGGTAACCTCCCAGTACTCCGGTAAAATCCCGATTTCACTCAGAACACATCCAATATCCAAACATAGGCTTCCAATATATCAATCTTCATGTCTCGACCATTTCGAGACTCCTCGTCATGTCTGTGATCACATCCGGGACTCCGAACAACCTTCGGTACATCAAAACAAATAAACTCATAATATAACTGTCATCGTAACGTTAAGCGTGCGGACCCTACGGGTTCAAGAACTATGTAGACATGACCGAGACACGTCTCCGGTCAATAACCAATAGCGGAACCAGGATGCTCATATTGGCTCCTACATATTCTACGAAGATCTTTATCGGTCAAACCGCATAACAACATACGTTCTTCCCTTTGTCATCGGTATGTTACTTGCCCGAGATTCGATCGTCGGTATCTCAATACCTAGTTCAATCTCGTTACCGGCAAGTCTCTTTACTCGTTCCGTAATACATCATCTCGCTACTAACTCATTAGTTGCAATGCTTGCAAGGCTTATAGTGATGTGCATTACCGAGTGGGCCCAGAGATACCTCTCCGACAATCGGAGTGACAAATCCTAATCTCGAAATACGCCAACCCAACAAGTACCTTCGGAGACACCTGTAGAGCACCTTTATAATCACCCAGTTACGTTGTGACGTTTGGTAGCACACAAAGTGTTCCTCCGGTAAACGGGAGTTGCATAATCTCATAGTCATAGGAACATGTATAAGTCATGAAGAAAGTAATAGCAACAAACTAAACGATCAAGTGCTAAGCTAACGGAATGGGTCAAGTCAATCACATCATTCTCCTAATGATGTGATCCCGTTAATCAAATGACAACTCATGTCTATGGTTAGGAAACATAACCATCTTTGATCAACGAGCTAGTCAAGTAGAGGCATACTAGTGACACTCTATTTGTCTATGTATTCACACATGTATCATGTTTCTGGTTAATACAATTCTAGCATGAATAATAAACATTTATCATGATATAAGGAAATAAATAATAACTTTATTATTGCCTCTAGGGCATATTTCCTTCGGTCTCCCACTTGCACTAGAGTCAATAATCTAGTTCACATCGCCATGTGATTTAATACCAATAGTTCACATCACCATGTGATTAACACCCATAGTTCACATCGACATGTGACCAGTACCCAAAGGGTTTACTAGATTCAATAATCTAGTTCATATCGCTATGTGATTTACACCCAAAGAGTACTAAGGTGTGATCATGTTTTGCTTGTGAGAGAAGTTTAGTCAACGGGTCTGCCACATTCAGATCCGTAAGTATTTTGCAAATTTCTATGTCAACAACGCTCTGCACGGAGCTACTCTAGCTAATTGCTCCCACTTTCAATATGTATCCAGATTGAGATTTAGAGTCATCTGGATCAGTGTCAAAATTTGCATCGACGTAACTCTTTACGATGAACCCTTTTGTCACCTCCATAATCGAGAAACATATCCTTATTCCACTAAGGATAATTTTGACCGCTGTCCAGTGATCTACTCCTAGATCACTATTGTACTCCCTTGCCAAAAACAGTGTAGGGCATACAATAGATCTGGTACACAGTATGGCATATTTTATAGAACCTATGGCGAAGGCATAAGGAATGAATTTCATTCTCTTTCTATCTTCTGCCGTGGTCGGGCTTTGAGTCTTACTCAGTTTCACACCTTGTAACACAGGCAAGAACTCTTTCTTTGACTGTTCCATATTGAACTACTTCAAAAACTTGTCAAGGTATGTACTCATTGAAAAACTTATCAAGCGTCTTGATCTATCTCTATAGATCTTGATGCTTAATATGTAAGCAGCTTCACCGAGGTCTTTCTTTGAAAAACTCCTTTCAAACACTCCTTTATGCTTTGCAGAATAATTCTACATTATCTCCGATCAACAATATGTCATTCACATATACGTATCAGAAATGTTGTAGTGCTCCCAGTCACTTTCTTGTAAATACAGGCTTCACCGCAAGTCTGTATAAAACTATATGCTTTGATCAACTTATCAAAGCGTATATTCCAGCTCCGAGATGCTTGCACCAGTCCATAGATGGATCGCTGGAGCTTGCATATTTTGTTAGAACCTTTAGGATTGACAAAACCTTCTGGTTGCATCATATACAACTCTTCTTTAATAAATCCATTACGGGTTGCAATTTTGTTTCTCCATTTGCCAGATTTCATAAAATGCGGCAATTGCTAACATGATTCGGACAGACTTAAGCATAGATACGAGTGAGAAACTCTCATCGTAGTCAATACCTTGAACTTTGTCAAAAACCCTTTTTCGACAAGTCTAGCTTTGTAGATAGTAACACTACTATCAGTGTCTGTCTTCCTCTTGAAGATCCATTTATTTTCTATGGCTTACCGATCAACGCGCAAGTCAACCAAAGTCCACACTTTGTTCTCATACATGGATCCCGTCTCAGATTTCATGGCCTCAAGCCATTTCGCGGAATCTGGGTCATCATCGCTCCCTCATAGTTCGTAGGTTCGTCATGGTCAAGTAACATGACCTCCAGAACAGGATTACCGTACCACTCTGGTGCGGATCTCACTCTGATTTACCTACGAGGTTCAGTAGTAACTTGATCTGAAGTTACATGATCATCATCATTAGCTTCCTCACTAATTGGTGTAGTAGTCACAGGAACGAACAGATTTCTGTGATGAACTACTTTCCAATAAGGGAGCAGGTACAGTTACCTCATCAAGTTCTACTTTCCTCCCACTCACTTATTTCGAGAGAAACTCCTTCTCTAGAAAGGATCCATTGTCAGCAATGAATACTTGCCTTCAGGATCCGTGATAGAAGGTGTACCCAACATTTTCTTTTGGGTATCTATGAAGACACACTTCTCCGAATTTGGGTTTGAGCTTATCAGTTGAAACTTTTTCACATAAGCATTGCAACCTCAAACTTTAAGAAATGACAGCTTAGGTTTCTTGCCAAACCATAGTTCATACGGTGTCGTCTCAAACGGATTTAGATGGTGCCCTATTTAACATGAATGTAGCTATTCTAATGCATAACCCCAAATCAATAGTGTAAATCGGTAAGAGACATCATAGATTGCACATATCTAATAAAGTACGGTTACGACATTCGGACACACCATTACACTGTGGTGTTCCGGTGGCATGAGTAGTGAAACTATTTCACATTGTTTTAACTGAAGGCCAAACTGTAACTCAAATATTTTACTTCTGCGATCATATCGTAGAAACTTTTATTTTTGTTACGATGATTCTCCACTTCACTCTAAAATTCTTTATTCTTTGAACTTTTCAAATGTTTCAGACTTGTGTTTCATCAAGTAGATATACTCATATCTGCTCAAATCATCTGTGAAGATAAGAAAATAATGATACCTGCCGCGAGCCTCAATATTCATCGGACCACATACATCAGTATGTATGATTTCCAACAAATCTGTTGCTCGCTCCATTGCTCCGGAGAACGAAGTTTTAGTCATCTTGCCCATGAGGCATGGTTCGCAAGCATCAACTGATTCATAATCAAGTGATTCCAAAAGCCCATCAGCATGGTTTTTCTTCATGCGCTTTACACCAATATAACCTAAACGGCAGTGCCACAAATAAGTTGCACTATCATTATTAACTTTGCATCTTTTGGCTTCAATATTATGAAAATGTGTATCACCACGATCGAGATTCAACAAACCATTTTCATTGGGTGTATGACCATAGAAGGCTTTATTCATGTAAACAGAACAACAATTATTCTCTAACTTACATGAATAACCGTATTGCAATAAACATGATCCAATCATATTCATGCTCAACGCAAACACTAAATAACATTTATTTTAGGTTTAACACTAATCCTGAAAGTATAGGGAGTGTGCGATGATGATCACATCAATCTTGGAACCATTTCCAATACACATCGTCACTTCACCCTTAACTAGTCTCTGTTCATTCTGCAACTCCCGTTTCGAGTTACAATTCTTAGCAACTGAACTAGTATCAAATACTGAGGGGTTGCTATAAACACTAGTAAAGTACACATCAATAACATGTATATCAAATATACCTATGTTCACTTTGACATCCTTCTTATCCGCCAATTACTTGGGGTAGTTCCGCTTCCAGTGACCAATCCCTTTGCAGTAGAAGCACTCAGTTTCAGGCTTAGGTCCAGACTTGGGTTTTTTCACTTGAGCAGCAACTTGCTTGTTGTTCTTCTTAAAGTTCCCCTTTCTTCCCTTTGTCCCTTTACTTGAAACTAGTGGTTTTGTTTACCATCAACACTTGATGCTTTTCTTGATTTCTACCTTCGTTGATTTCAGCATCACGAAGAGCTTGGGAATCGTTTCCGTTATCCCTTGCATATTATAGTTCATCACGAAGTTCTACTAACTTGGTGATGGTGACTAGAGAATTCTGTTAATCACTATTTTATCTGGAAGATTAACTCCCACTTGATTCAAGCGATTGTAGTACCCAGACAATCTGATCACATGCTCACTAGTTGAGCTATTCTCCTGCATCTTTTAGCTATAGAACTTGTTGGAGACTTCATATCTCTCAACTCGGGTATTTGCTTGAAATGTAACTTCAATTCCTGGAACATCTCATATGGTCCATGACGTTCAAAACATCTTTGAAGTCCCGATTCTAAGCCGTTTGAGCATGGTGCACTAAACTATCAAGTAGTCATCATATTGAGCTAGCCAAACATTCATAACATCTGCATCTGCTCCTGCAATAGGTTTGTCACTTAGCGGTGCATCAAGGACATAATTCTTCTCTGCAGCAGTGAGGATATGCTAATACTACATCATTGCTACTAACATCTTTCAACTTAGTTTTCTCTCGGAACATATCAAAAATAAAACAGGGGAGCTAAACGCGAGCTATTGATCTACAACATAGATATGCTAATACTACCAGGACTAAGTTCATGATAATTTTAAGTTCAATTAATCATATTACTTAAGAACTCCCACTTAGAAAGACATCCCTCTAATCTTCTAAGTGATCACATGATCCAAATCAACTAAACCATAACCGATCATCACGTGAAATGGAGTAGTTTCCAATGGTGAACATCACTATGTTGATCATATCTACTATATGATTCACGCTCGACCTTTCGGTCTCAGTTTTGTGAGGCCATATCTGCATATGCTAAGCTCATCAAGTTTAACCTGAGTCATCTGCGTGTGCAAAAACTGGCTTGCACCCGTTGTAGATGGACGTAGAGCTTATCACACCCGATCATCACGTGGTGTCTGGGCACGACGAACTTTGGCAACGGTGCATACTCAGGGAGAACACTTTTATCTTGAAAGTTAGTGAGAGATCATCTTATAATGCTACCGTCAATCAAAGCAAGATAAGATGCATAAAAGATAAACATCACATGCAATCAATATAAGTGATATGATATGGCCATCATCATCTTATGCTTGTGATCTCCATCTCCGAAGCACCGTCATGATCACCATCGTCACCGCGCGACACGTTGATCTCCATCGTAGCATCGTTGTCGTCTCGCCAATCTTATGCTTCCACGACTATCGCTACCGCTTAGTGATAAAGTAAAGCATTACAGGGCGATTGCATTGCATACAATAAGGCGACAACCATATGGCTCCTGCCAGTTGCCGATAACTCGGTTAAAAAACATGATCATCTCAGACAATAAAATTTAGCATCATGTCTTGACCATATCACATCACAACATGCCCTGCAAAAACAAGTTAGACGTCCTCTACTTTGTTGTTGCAAGTTTTACGTGGCTGCTACGGGCTTAGCAAGAACCGTTCTTACCTACGCATCAAAACCACAATGATAGTTTGTCAAGTTGGTGTTGTTTTAACCTTCGCAAGGACGGGCGTAGCCACACTCGGTTCAACTAAAGTTGGAGAAACTGACACCCGCCAGCCACCTGCGTGCAAAGCACGTCGGTAGAACCAGTCTCGTGTAAGCGTACGCGTAATGTCGGTCTGTGCCGCTTCATCCAACAATACCGCCGAACCAAAGTATGACATGCTGGTAAGCAGTATGACTTATATCGCCCATAACTCACTTGTGTTCTACTCGTGCATATGACATCTACGCATAAAACCAGGCTCTGATACCACTCTTGGGGAACGTAGTAATTTCAAAAAAATTCCTAGGCACACGCAAGATCATGGTGATGCATAGCAACAAGAGGGGAGAGTGTTGTCCACGTACCCTCATAGACCGAAAGCTGAAGCGTTAGCACAACGCGGTTGATGTAGTCATACGTCTTCACGATCCGACCGATCAAGTACCGAACGTACGGCACCTCCGAGTTCAGCACACGTTAGCCCGATGACGTCCCTCGAACTCCGATCCAGCCGAGTGTTGAGGGAGAGTTTCGTCAGCATGACGACGTGGTGACGATGTTGATGTTCTACCGACGCAGGGCTTCGCCTAAGCACCGCTACAGTATTACCGAGGTGGACTATGGTGGAGGGGGCACCGCACACGGCTAAAAGATCAACTTGATCAATTGTTGTGTCTATGGGGTGCCCCCCTGCCCCCGTATATAAAGGAGCAAGGGGGGTGCGGCCGGCCAAGGAGAGGGCGCGCCAGGAGGAGTCCTACTCCCACCGGGAGTAGGACTCCCCCCTTTCCTAGTTGGAATAGGATTCGGGAGGGGGAAATAGGAGGGAGAGAAGGAAGGGGGGCGCCGCCCCCCTCTCCTTGTCCTATTCGGACTAGGGGGGAGGGGCGCGCGGCCCAGCCCTGGCTGCCTCTCCTCTTCTCTGTAAAGGCCCACTAAGGCCCATTTACCTCTCGGGGGGTTCCGGTAACCTCCCGGTACTCCGGTAAAATCCCGATTTCACCCGGAACACTTCCGGTATCCAAACATAGGCTTCCAATATATCAATCTTCATGTCTCGACCATTTCAAAACTCCTCGTCATGTCCGTGATCACATCCGGGACTCCGAACAACCTTCGGTACATCAAAACATATAAACTCATAATATAACGGTCATCGTAACGTTAAGCGTGCGGACCCTACGGGTTTGAGAACTATGTAGACATGACCGAGACACGTCTCTGGTTAATAACCAATAGCGGAAAATGGATGCTCATATTGGCTCCTACATATCCTACGAAGATCTTTATCGGTCAAACCGCATAACAACATGCATTGTTCCCTTTGTCATCGGTATGTTACTTGCCCGAGATTCGATCGTTGGTATCTCAATACCTAGTTCAATCTCGTTACCGGCAAGTCTCTTTACTCGTTCCGTAATACATCATCCCACAACTAACTCATTAGTTTCAATACTTGCAAGGCTTATAGTGATGTGCATTACCGAGTGGGCCCAGAGATACCTCTCCGACAATCGGAGTGACAAATCCTAATCTCGAAATACGCCAACCCACCAAGTACCTTCGGAGACACCTGTAGAGCACCTTTATAATCACCCAGTTACGTTGTGACGTTTGGTAGCACACAAAGTGTTCCTCCGGTAAACGGGAGTTGCATAATCTCATAGTCATAGGAACATGTATAAGTCATGAAGAAAGCAATAGCAACAAACTAAAGGATCAAGTGCTAAGCTAACGGAATGTGTCAAGTCAATCACATCATTCTCCTAATGATGTGATCCCATTAATCAAATGACAACTCATGTCTATGGTTAGGAAACATAACCATCTTTGATCAACGAGCTAGTCAAGTAGAGGCATACTAGTGACACTCTGTTTGTCTATGTATTCACACATGTATTATGTTTCCGGTTAATACAATTATAGTATGAATAATAAACAATTATCATGATATAAGGAAATAAATAATAACTTTATTATTGCATCTAGGGCATATTTCCTTCAGTATCCACTATGTTCTGAGATTGATGTTGCTATGACTTTGCTATGCTTAATGCTTGTCACTAGGGCCCGAGTGCCATGATTTCAGATCTGAACCTATTATGTTTTCATCAATATATGAGTGTTCTTGATCCTATCTTGCAACTCTATAGTCACCTATTATGTGTTATGACCCGTTAACCCCGAATTGACAATAATCGGGATACTTACCGGTGATGACCGTAGTTTCAGGAGTTCATGTATTCACTATGTGTTAATGCTTTGTTCCAGTACTCTATTAAAAGGAGGCCTTAATAACCCTTAGTTTTGGTAAGGACCCCGCTACCATGGGAGGGCAGGACAAAAGATGTCATGCAAGTTCTTTTCCATAAGCACGTATAACTATGTTCGGAATACATGCCTACATTATATCAATGAACTGGAGCTAGTTCTGTGTCACCCTAGGTTATGACTGTTACATGATGAACCGCATCCAGCATAATTCTCCATCACCGATCCATTGCCTACGAGCTTTCCATACATTGTTCTTCGCTTATTTATTTTCCCGTTGCTATTGCTATCATCACTACAAAATACCAAAAACACTACTTTGACTACTGTTACCTTTTGCTACCGTTACCACTACCATTATATTACTTTGCTACTAAATACTTTGCTGCAGATATTAAGTTTATAGGTGTGGTTCAATTGACAACTCAGCTGCTAATACTTGAGAGTATTCTTTGGCTCCCCTTGTGTCGAATCAATAAATTTGGGTTGAATACTTTACCCTTGAAAACGGTTGCGATCCCCTATACTTGTGGGTTATCAATATCTTCTATCTCAGCAGGTGCAATATCATGCATAATTTCTTTGTATAAGCTGTAAGGTATTGCACTAGCACTAGCACCCATATCACATAAGCCATGATAACAATGATCTCCTATTTTAACAGAAATAACAGGCATGCCTACCACATGTCTGTTTTTATCTTTAGCACAAGGTTTAGCAATTCTAGTAGTCGCATCAAGGAAATGAATAACATGCCCATCAATATTATCAGACAAGAGATCTTTAACAATAGCAATATCAGGTTCAACTTTAATTTGCTCAGGAGGTGTATAAGTTTTAATATTGCTTTTACGAACCACAGTTGAAGCTTTAGCATGATCCTTTATCCTAACAGGGAAGGGTGGTTTCTCAACATAAGAAGTAGGAACAATAGGATCATTATAAGTGACAATCTTTTCTTCAACTTTAATAGGTGCAGCTACTTTTACTTCTATGGGAGGATGATATTTAAACCACTTCTCCTTGGGGAGATCAACATAAGTAGCAAAAGATTCACAGAAAGAAGCTACTATCTCAGAGTCAAGTCCATATTTAGTGCTAAATTTACGGAAAACATCGGTATCCATAAAAGATTTAACACAATCAAACTTAGGTGTCATACCTGACTCCTTACCTTCGTCAAGGTCCCAATCTTCAGAGCTGCGTTTAATTCTTTCCAATAAATCCCATTTGAATTCAATAGTCTTCATCATAAAAGAGCCAGCACAAGAAGTATCGAGCATGGTGCGATTGTTATCAGAAAGCGGAGCATATAAATTTTGAATAATCATCTCTCTTGAGAGCTCACAATTGGGGCATGAATATAACATTGATTTAAGCCTCCCCCAAGCTTGAGCGATTCTTTCTCCTTCGCGAGGCCAAAAATTATATATATAATTGCGATCACGATGAACAAGATGGATAGGATAAAACTTCTGATGAAATTCCAATTTCAATCGTTTGTAGTTCCATGACCTCGTATCATCACATAGTCTATACCATGTCAATGCATCTTCCTTAAAAGATAAAGGGAAGATCTTCTTCTTAACAACATCTCCGGGTACACCTGCAAGCTTAAATAATCCACAAACTTCATCAACATATATTAGGTGCTCATCAGGATGCATTGTTCCATCTCCTGCAAAAGGATTAACTAGCTATTTTTCTAACATAACCTAAGGAAATTCAAAGCAGACATTTTCATTTTCATTTTCAGTAGGTTCAGTTGGTTGAGGAGCAACTCTTTGCTCTACTGGTCGGGGTGAAGATACCCCGAACAAGCCCCTCATAAGATTACCTTCCATAGTAACAAGTGACAGTAAATTTCAGCACACTATATAAATTTTTCCTTACCAAATTCCACCTACCAAAGGCGCTTCACTCCCCGGCAACGATGCCAGAAAAGAGTCTTGATGACCCACAAGTATAGGGGATTATCATAGTCCTTTCGATAAGTAAGAGTGTCGAACCCAACGTGGAGCAGAAAAAAATGATAAGCGGTTTCCAACAAGGTATTCTCTGCAAGTACTGAAATAAGTGGTAATATATAGTTTTGTGATAGGATAATTTGTAACGAGCAACAAGTAACAAAAGTAAATAAAGTGCAGCAAGGTGGCCCAATCCTTTTTGTAGCAAAGGACAAGCCTGGACAAACTCTTATACAGAGAAAAGCGCTCCCGAGGACACATGGGAATATCATCAAGCTAGTTTTCATCACGCTCATATGATCCGCGTTTGGTACTTTGATAATCTGATATGTGGGTGGACCGGTGCTTGGGTATTGTCCTTACTTGGACAAGCATCCCACTTATGATTAACCTCTATTGCAAGCATCCACAACTACAACAAAAGTATTAAGGTAAACCTAACCATAGCGTGAAACATATGGATTCAAATCAGCCCCTTATGAAGCAACGCATAAACTAGGGTTTAAGCTTCTGTCACTCTAGCAACCCATCATCTACTTATTACTTACCAATGCCTTCCTCTAGGCCCAAATAATGGTGAAGTGTCATGTAGTCGACGTTCACATGACATCACTAGAGGGATGACAACATACATCTCATCAAAATATCGAACGGAGACCAAATTCACATGACTACTAATAGCAAGACTTCTCCCATGTCCTCAAGAACAAACGTAACTACTCACAAAGCATATTCATGTTCATAATCAGAGGGGTATTAATATGCATATAGGATCTGAACATATGATCTTCCACCAAATAAACCAACTAGCATCAACTACAAGGAGTAATTAACACTACTAGCAACCCACGGGTACCAATCCCGGACTTGAAGACAAGAATTGGATACAAGAGATGAACTAGGGTTTTGAGAGGAGGTGGTGCTAGTGAAGATGTTGATGGAGATTGCCCTCTCCCGATGAGAGGAGCATTGGTCATGACGATGGCGATGATTTCCCCCTCCCGGAGGGAAGTTTCCCCGGCAGAACAGCTCCGCCAGAGCCCTAGATTGATTCAGCCAAGGTTCCGCCTCGTGGCGGCGGAGTTTCGTCCGAGAAGATGGCTTTTGGTTTTTTCCCATCGAAAGACTTCATATAGCAGAAGATGGTCATCGGAGGGCCACCAGGGGGCCCACGAGGTAGCGGGCGCGCCCAGGGGGGTAGGGCGCGCCCCCACCCTCGTGGGCAGGGTGTGGCCCCCTGGTGAACTTCTTGCGCTCAATATTTATTATATATTCTGAAATTGACTTCTGTGAAGTTTCAGGACTTTTGGAGCTGTGCAGAATATGTCTCTAATATTTGCTCCTTTTCCAGCCCAGAATCCCAGCTGCCGGCATTCTCCCTCTTTATGTAAACCTTGTAAAATAAGAGAGAATATGCATAAGTATTGTGACATAATGTGTAATAACAGTCTATAATGCAATAAATATTGACATAAAAGCATGATGCAAAATGGACGTATCATTGGCCACCACCATAAGCATTGTAACCATCATCTTCCCATTGACCCCGGGGCGGTCCGCTAGTTCCACTGTTAGCTGTGTCACGCGGCACTCCCGCCCCTCCATTAGCAGTCCGAGGTGGCAGTGCATGTGTCGGAACCAGTCCAGGCCGCTTCTGCACCGGCCTCGTGACATAGTGCGGCGGCAGCGCAGCCTGAGGCTGATGACCAGGCGCCGGGACACGCACCGTTCCATCCCGACCCGCGGTAGTCACTGCCGCCGGAACATGCGTAGGCGGCCTCAGTTCACCACGCCCCGCGGCGAGGGGCGCAGCACCGGCCACCACCGGTTGCCTGTATGGTGCCACGGCGCCACGACCGGCCCCTGCCGCCGGAGTTCTGAGACCTGGCGCACCGCCACCGCGACCCGCACCGGCCGGCGCATTCCCAGCCGCGCCCAGGTGCTCCTGTCCAGTAGCCGCAGCACCACCACGACCGACCGGCACGGCCCCGGCCGGCGGCTTCGGTCCAGTTGGACCACCCCCCCACCCAGCCATGGCAGCGAGGGGCGGTATACGTGCAACACGGCCAGTCCCACACGTACGAAGCCTGCGGACCGCACGAGCTCGACGAGCCCTAGGCGGAGGCGCAGGTGGATATCGATCAGGAGGAGAACGAGACGGCGAGACACATGCGGCTACGTCCTCCGTAGCGACTAACGATGTTACCTGGGCCTCATGCCCAGGATCGTTCAGTCCGGCCCGCCCTGCGTCGCAGCTGGCATGCTGGGCCGCATACCCAGACATGCCAGCGCAGGCCCGCTCAGCCGCCGGCCCAGGAGAGCCCAGCAGCAGATTCAAACGCTGCTCCCTGGCCGCTTGGATCTGAGCCGCCGCGAAGGTTGCTGGCGCCGGCTGCGCCACCACCGGCCGGCCACTCCGTCTCTTCTTTCTAGTCACCCGCGTCCACGAATCCGGCAGGAAGAAAACCGACAAAGTAATGGGCTGGAGGCATACCTTGGGAATTGGCCCTTTCCATGGCCCGAGCGCGGAAGCCGCGGTCCTCCGGTGAACAATCCGTCGAACGATCTCCACCTTATCCTCAGGGTTAAGTCCCTCCCGCGCCGGATTGTTGCAAGGCACGACGTCGTCCACAACCATGGCAACTTCCTCCTCTGAATAACCGGGATTGAAAGCTTCACAGATTATGTCAGAAGTCGTTGGCGAATACAACTCCGGCGAATCTCTGGAGCAGATCCCGTCGTCATCATCTTCATCGTCTGAATCCGCAAGCGCCCAAAACCGGCCGCCGACGTGCCTACGCCCAGGGCCGGCGGAGGCCGCCGTCTTCGCGGCGGTCGCCATAGGCGCCGCACGCATCGCCATCTTCGCGGACACACCCCTTGAAACTGGTTGGCATGACAGCAGCCATCACATGAGCCCCGCGCATCCTCTACCATATGGACACTATGCCATTAATATAGTACACATAACCACCAACATAAGAAACTTTCCCACATACATGTGAGTTGATTAGCGTATATCACGGAATCACACCATAAAAAAAGCCCACCAGAACACCGCATTATATATATAAAGAGAAAACACAGTTCATCCTCTCCCTCGCGTGCCAAAGCAAATAACAAAAATATATGGGAAATCCCAACAACACAAGTGGCACAACACGCTCAACCTTTCTAGTATTGCAAGAGAGATCTTTTTTTGAACCGCATACATTATATTAATTAATAAAACAGAGTACAATTGCATCCATACATATGAAAACTATGAGAAAGATCGAGACATTACATGTCCAGAAAACTTCGCAACCAACATATAAAAGAATAATACAAATAAGTCTGTCGGAGTCCATGAAAACAACCAAATTTGGAATCGCCGTTACCGTCAACATCGCCGAGACGCGCACTAAGGAAAAAGATGATGCACCAGCAAACCAAAATCCAATTCAGCGTCATAGCCTTCTAGGCGCCGTGAGTCAAAGACAAGACCTGTAAAATAGGCGCTTAACGATGTGGCGTGTCGGTTGAGGATGTTCCCCCATGCCGATCTGGATCCAGATCTGGCGCAATCCGCCGATGTTGTTGCGAAAGAAGGCCAAACCTGCCACCGTCGGGCCACTAAACTTGCAATAGCATCAATCTGTCAAACTTGTCGGCACCGCCATGAGAGCCGAATATAAGGCCTACTGGTCAGGACGAACGGCAAGCAAATGAGACCATCGGCTCATCGGCGCCGTCGGAGAGAACGTCACCGTGGCGAGGAAGAGACCGATGCCACCTTATTCGGTGCAACATCAACCTCACCAAACTGGTGCTACTACACGAAACAAGCCCTAGATCAAAGGAACAACACGGAGCGAAACGGGTGCCCACCCCTCTCCTCCAGCTGCCGGAGCAGCGGACGGAGAGGGATGGAGACCAGCGCCTCGCCGGTGAGAGGAATCGTCGCCTGTGTCGCAATGGAACAATATAGATCCTTCTGTTCACACACCACAAAGTAAAGCCATCGAAACAAAGTTATTTGTTTCAAGAATACTTTACAGAAGATTTGTACTTGAATCCTTAATTCTTGCCGAACTCCTTGATGAAGCTGACGAGCCGTTTGAACTCCGTCGCCGACGAGCCTCCCTCCGCGACATCCCGCCTCACCTCCTGCGACAGCGCTTGAGCTGACATCCTTAGCTGGCCGGACTCCATGGCCTGCCTCACCATCCCCTCCACGACGGCCCTCTCGCACACATCCTTCATGTCCAGCCCCGTCCCCCATACGGCGCCGACGAACCGGCTGTTGATGTGCTGGTCCGCGAAGAACGGCCAGCACACCAGCGGCACGCCCTCGGTGATCCCCTCCAGCGTCGAGTTCCACCCGGCGTGAGTCAGGAAGCAGCCCACGGCGCGGTGTCTCAGCACGTCTCGCTGCGGCGCCCAGTCCACGACGCGCGCCTTGCCGTTCCCCGCCGCGCCGACGGCTTCCTGGAGGACGGCGCTCTGGCTTGCCCCGACCATGTCCGGCCGGAGCACCCACAGGAACGCGTAGCCGGAGCCGACAAGCCCGGACAGGAACTCGGTGAACTGCTCGAGTGAAATGATGGTCAGGCTGCCCAAGCTCACGTACACCACGGACCGGTCCGCCTGACCGTCCAGCCACGCCATGCATCCGTCGTCCTCGCGCCACAAACTGGTGGCCGGCGCCGGCGCCGCCGAGACGGCGTGGAGAGGGCCTATGGCGAAGACGTCGCGCATATGCGGCGCAATGTGCGCGAGCGCCGACCGCTCTAGTGACGCCGCCGAGTTGAAGATGAGCGCCCGAGCCTTGCGGCTGTGAGCGGTGTAGCCCACCAGAATCTGCAGCAAAGGGTCGACGTCGTCGGTCTCGGCCCGACGGCGGCAGGAGTTTGGAAGATCTCGTCGCCGCAGGAAATCCTCCATCCCCGGGACGCTACGGACCGGCTCATCGAGGTCGGCGCCTACAGGGATGGGAACCTCGCCGAGCTCCACGAGCCTGGGCACGGAGAGGTACGCCAAGAAGCTGCACGCGCTCGCCGTGCGGAAGGCGAGCGCCGGCACGCCGAGCTCCTCCGCGACATCGATGGCGAACGGCATTAAACCGTCGGCCACGACGCACGACAGCGCTGGGAACCCGCCGTCGGCCGCCGGGGACAGCGCCTTGGCGAGGAGAGCACGGTACTCCGCAGGGCCCGTCGTCATCAGGGACTTGGCGAGATCCGTCAGGTCGCCCACCGAGCGGGGGTGGTCGACGGGGAGGCCGTCCGGCAAGGACACGAAGCGGAGGCGTGGCGTGGCGAGGGCCTCGGCGCGGCGAGCGCGGCGGAGATTGTGCTCCGTGTGGACGAAGGTGACGTGGAGGCCGGCGTCGAGGAGCCCCGCGGCGAAATGAAGCATCGAGTTGATGGCCCTGCAGCGGCCACGGGAAGACCAGAACGTGCACCGGCGCCATTTCCGTCACGCCGCCGGCCGGTCGCTTCCTCTCGCCGGCCAGGGATTCTCTGGGGTCTCTGAATTGGGTATACTTTTCCTCTGCGTGAGTACACTACATGAGAGGCCTCCACTACGTGAAGTCCAACTTTGAGGAGCAGTTTTAAAATCGATAGCGTCGTCCTCGCGTGAGATTAAAAAAAATGCAAAAATGATGCACTAATAGTGGAACCTGGTGGCGAGGATCTGGATCCGATTTTCTGCTCTACTTTAAGCACACGCGCGTGTGCATCATCAGAGCCTTAACCTGCGCCTATCAGCTGTACTGTTTGCCTTTTTATTGTTTTTCCTTGTCGGTTGGCGATGTCGTTTTACTCGGGCGTCCGCTGAAAGCCTGAAACTCGCGTTCCTGGGTATGGCATCTTTGGATCAAAGAGGGTGACGCGAATTCTAAGCTTTTCAAGCAGTGGCCCCTCGCCAATGGTAGGAGATCGAAGAATTATACCCCTCGCATCAAACATGGTGATGAAATTATCACGGACCAAGAGATTTTCACTTCCTTGGAGCTCCGCAGGCTTGGAGTCACACTCTAGATATGGACTATCTAGGCATGGGGCCAGGGCCGGTCCTGAGATTCTAGGGGTCCGGAGCGAACGTAGAATTTAAAGGCCCTCGATATAAACATCATATGCATATTATCTTTAAATTTTCTTGTAACATCCTTCGATGCAAAGTCACTTATAATTGTGTCGATTTTAATGTCATCCACTTCTCGATGCATAATGTTGCCTATCCATTTAAGATGTTACAGGTAATTGTATATCCAAATGGTTGTACAATAATTTCAAATTTGAAAAGTTTTTTATCTGAGATGCAACAGTCACTACATACACAGTAAATATGAATAAATCTTTAAACACTATGATTTTCTTAAATCCTTTACTTGAGTGAAGTGTTTCATATCAACCAAAGCAAACAAATATTTAACATGAAAAATCCTTATTTTGGCAACTACTTTTATCAAATTGTTTCTTCCTCAAAGCACGAAACTGTACTTGAAACTGTAGGGAATAGTAATATGATATGCAGTACCTCAGATTGATTAGATCAGCATCAATCATTGGACGCTGGGCGATGATGTGATGTGGATTTCTGGTGGCGAGCACTCGGCGATGTACGTGTGCGCCCCACTCCGGTAGCATCAAATTTCAGGGGCTAGGCGATGTTCGTGTTGCGTCTCACCACGACCACGAACACAAACTGGAGTTTGGAGCAGAACAGATAATATAGGAAAATACAGATGAAATCACGTTACACGATCGTTTTTCTTTTGGAGGGAGATTGTCTCAGGATAGTAACGAATAAAGCGAATGGGGCGACGTGATTTACATGCGTTACGCTTATTTGTTCCCTCACGATGGTACGCTGATTTACATGCATACACTGCCTGCTGTCCCTTCCTTTCTGGACCTGGGCTACTTTCATGTTTATTACGTGAAGCTACGGCCTATGGGCTAGTTACCCTACGTACATCACACCTGGGAGGGCCCCCCAGATCTTGGGGGCCCGGGGCGCCCCCCCCCCCTCCCCCCTCAGGGCCGGCCCTGCATGGGGCAGTGGACTTGTAGGAGTTTGACGACATCTTTACAGAGGAGGAAGTGTGGATGCTTGTAATGGAGTTGCACCCGGATCGGGCACCGGGTCCTGATGGGTTCATCAGTGTGTTCTATTAGCGAGCTTGGCCAGTCATCAAAAAAGATATCATGGCAGCACTACTCAAATTGTATGTTTGTGATGGTAGAGACTTCACCAAGCTCAGCAGGGCTCTGATCGCTTTGATCCCGAATAAAGTAGACGCTAATGAAGTGGGGGGTTTTCGCCCCATGAATAGTTTCTCCAAACTATTTGCAAAAATGCTTCCCTTCAGGGCCCAGCGACGTATGACGGAGATGGTTAGCATCAACTAATGAGCGTTCATTCAAGGATGGAATCTACATGACAACTTCCTTGGTCCGTCATGTTGCCAGGAAGATACATGTGAGCAGAATCTGTGGAGTTTTCATGAAACTCGATCTCCGGCTTTTGACTTCATCTTGGCCTTTCTTGTTCAAAGTCCTAAGAGCGAAAGGTTTCAACGAGAAGTGCATCTGGTGGATGGCTATACCGCTACAAATAAGTACCACTCAAATAGCTGTAAATGGCATCCCTGAGAGGAGATTTGCTCATGTGTGTGTGTGTGTTGTTGGAAATATGCCCTAGAGGCAATAATAAAATGGTTATTATTATATTTCTTTGTTCATGATAATTGTCTATTGTTCATGCTATAATTGTGTTATCCGGAAATCGTAATACATGTGTGAATACATAGACCACAACACGTCCCTAGTGAGCCTCTAGTTGACTAGCTCGTTGATCAAAAGATAGTCATGGTTTCCTGACTATGGACATTGGATGTCATTGATAACGGGATCACATCATTAGAAGAATGATGTGATGGACAAGACCCAATCCTAAGCTTAGCTCAAAGATCGTGTAGTTCGTTTGTTGTAGCTTTTCTGAATGTCAAGTATCATTTCCTTAGACCATGAGATTGTGCAACTCCCGGATACCGTAGGAGTGCCTTGGGTGTGCCAAACGTCACAACGTAACTGGGTGACTATAAAGGTACATTACAGGTATCTCCGAAAGTGTCTGTTGGGTTGGCACGAATCGAGACTGGGATTTGTCACTCCGTATGACGGAGAGGTATCTCTGGGCCCACTCGGTAATGCATCATCATAATGAGCTCAATGTGACCAAGTGGTTGATCACGGGATCATGCATTACACCACGAGTAAAGTGACTTGCCGGTAACGAGATTGAACTAGGTATTGGGATACCGATGATCGAGTCTCGGGCAAGTAACGTACCGATTGACAAAGGGAATTGTATACGGATTGATTGAATCCTCGACATCGTGGTTCATCCGATGAGATCATCGTGGAGCATGTGGGAGCCAACATAGGTATCCATATCCCGCTGTTAGTTATTGACCGGAGAGGCGTCTCGGTCATGTCTGCATGTCTCCTGAACCCGTAGGGTCTACACACTTAAGGTTCGATGACGCTAGGGTTGTTGAGATATTAGCATACGGTAACCCGAAAGTTGTTCGGAGTCCCGGATGAGATCCCGGACGTCACAAGGAGTTCCGAAATGGTCCGGAGGTGAAGATTTATATATAGGAAGTCAAGTTTCGGCCATCGGGAAAGTTTCGGGGGTAATCGGTATTGTACCGGGACCACCGGAAGGGTCCCGGGGGTCCACCGGGTGGGGCCACCTATCCCGGAGGGCCCCATGGGTTTAAGTGGGAGGGGAACCAACCCGTAGTGGGCTGGTGCGCCCCCTTGGGCCTCCCCCTGCGCCTAGGGTTGGAAACCCTAGGGGTGGGGAGCGCCACCCTTGCCTTGGGGGGCAAGACACCCCCTTGGCCGCCCCCCTAGGAGATTGGATCTCCTAGGGCCGGCTCCCCCCCTAGGCACCCTATATATAGTGGGGGGAGGGAGGGCAGCCGCACCCAAGCCCCTGGCCTCTCCCTCTCCCTCCCGTGACACTCCTCCATCTCCCTGCGCTTGGCGAAGCCCTGCCGAGATCACCGTTGCTTCCACCACCACGCTGTCGTGCTGCTGTTTCTTCATCAACCTCTCCTTCCCCCTTGCTGGATCAAGTTGGAGGAGACGTCTTCCCAACCGTATGTGTGTTGAACGTGGAGGTGCCTTCTGTTCGGCACTTGGTCATCGGTGATTTGGATCACGTCGAGTACGACTCCATCAACCCCGTTCTCTTGAACGCTTCCGCGCGCGATCTACAAGGGTATGTAGATGCACTCATCTCTCCCTCGAAGGCAAGATCTTTGTTGCCAAGAATGGGTCCTTTCTAGAGAAAGAGTTTCTCTCGAAAGAAATAAGTGGGAGGAAAGTAGAACTTGATGAAGTATTACCTCTTGAACCGGTAAGTGGCGCAGCTCAAGAAAATGTTCCTGAGGTGCATGCACCGACTAGAGAGGAAGTTAATGATGATGATCATGAAACTTCAGATCAAGTTACTACAGAACTTCGTAGGTCCATGAGGACACGTTCCGCACCAGAGTGGTACGGCAATCCTGTCTTGGAAATCATGTTGTTAGACAACGGTGAACCTTCGAACTATGAAGAAGCGATGGCAGGCCCGGATTCCGACAAATGGCTGGAAGCCATGAAATCCGAGATAGGATCCATGTATGAAAATGAAGTATGGACTTTGACTGACTTGCCCGATGATCGGCGAGCCATAGAAAATAAATGGATCTTTAAGAAGAAGACAGACGCAGATGGTAATGTGACCATCTATAAAGCTCAGCTTGTCGCTAAGGGTTATCGACAAGTTCAAGGGGTTGACTACGATGAGACTTTCTCACCCGTAGCGAAGCTGAAGTCCGTCCGAATCATGTTAGCAATTGCCGCATTCTATGATTATGAGATATGGCAAATGGACGTCAAAACGGCATTCCTTAATGGTTTCCTTATGGAAGAATTGTATATGATGCAGCCGGAAGGTTTTGTCGATCATAAGAATGCTGACAAGGTGTGCAAGCTCCAACACTCGATTTATGGGCTGGTGCAAGCATCTCGGAGTTGGAACATTCGTTTTGATGAGATGATCAAAGCGTTTGGGTTTACGCAGACTTATGGAGAAGCCTGCATTTACAAGAAAGTGAGTGGGAGCTCTGTAGCATTTCTCATATTGTATGTGGATGACATACTGTTGATGGGAAATGATATGGAATTCTTGGAAAGCATAAAGGCCTACTTGAACAAGTGTTTTTCAATGAAGGACCTTGGAGAAGCTGCTTATATATTAGGCATCAAGATCTATAGAGATAGATCGAGACGCCTCATTGGTCTTTCACAGAGTACGTACCTTGACAAGATATTGAAGAAGTTCAAAATGGATCAGTCAAAGAAGGGGTTCTTGCCTGTATTGCAAGGTACGAGATTGAGCACGGCTCAATGCCCGACCACGGCAAAAGATAGAGAAAAGATGAGTGTCGTCCCCTATGCCTCGGCCATAGGGTCTATCATGTATGCTATGTTGTATACCAGACCTGATGTAAACCTTGCCGTAAGTTTGGTAGGAAGGTACCAAAGTAATCCCGGCATGGAACACTGGACAGCGGTCAAGAATATCCTGAAGTACCTGAAAAAGACTAAGGACATGTTTCTCGTGTATGGAGGTGACGAAGAGCTCGTCGTAAAGGGTTACGTCGATGCTAGCTGAAAGTGCGTTATATCGACTAGAGGGGGGGTGAATAGGCGATTTTTATGAAAGTCTTCAAAACGTGAGAGTTATGAAGACAAACAGTGAAGATTATGCCTATTACTATGCAACGGAAGTTAGATTACACTAGGCCAGCCATGGTCATGTATTCAATAGAGTGAAAGCGCAGTGACAAACAGCTTCAGTGTAATAAGGATCAGGTAGGAAGAAGTTATGAAGCCAAACAGATCATACATTCATGTTGTGAAGACAAAAGGTAAAGCAGGCATGTAATGGCTTCACAATGAATAACTGTAAGTAAAAGGAAGTGAAGATGAAACCAGCGACACGTTGAAGACAATGATTTGTTGGACCAGTTCCAGTTGCTGTGACAACTGTACGTCTGGTTGGAGCGGCTAGGTATTTAAACCAAAGGACACACAGTCCCGGACACCCAGTCAAGGACACTTAGTCCAAGACACCCAGTCCTCACCGTTTTCTCCTTGAGCTAAGGTCACACAGACCTCGCCCAATCACTCTGGTAAGTCTTCAAGGTAGACTCCCAAACCTTCACAGACTTCGTTCACTGGCAATCCACAATTTCTCTTGGATGCTCTGAACGCGACGCCTAACCGTCTGGAGGATGCACAGTCCTCAAGTGTAATAAGTCTTCAGATCACACAGACACGAAGACTTAAGTGATGCCCAATTTACTCTGGCTCTGGGTGGTTAGGGCTTTTCTCCTCACTAGGAATTTTTCTTTCAAAGGCTTCGAGGTGGGTTGCTCTCAAACGACAAAAGCCGTGCACTGAAATCTAAGCAGCCAACCGTTTATGGTTGTGGGGGTGGACTATTTATAGCCACATGGCGACCCGACCTAATTTGTCCGAAATGACCCTGGGTCACTAAGGAACTGACACGTGTACCAACGGTCGGATTTCGAACTCACACGGCAACTTTACTTGGGCTACAAGTAAAGCTGACTTGTCTGACTCTGGACAAGATTTTCTCTCATAGGCTTCGCTCGAAGACATAGGATTTGAATTAGGCATCACTTCAGTCATTCTGACTGGTTCTCTTCGACCCCACTTAACAGTACGGTGGTTCCTATGACACAACATGAATGAAATAAAACTACGAAGGATCTAGGTCTTCGAGTTCCAAAAGCTTCATAGGGAGTCTTCTCATGTCATTGTCTTCAATATGAATATCTTCATAAACCACCATTGTCTTCAATGTCTTCGTACATTTTTAGGGGTCATCTCTGGTAGTAAAACCGAATCAATGAGGGACTTCTACCTGTGTTTTCCTGCAATTCTCACAAACACATTAGTCCCTCAACTAGGTTTGTCGTCAATACTCCAAAACCAACTAGGGGTGGCACTAGATGCACTTACAATCTCCCCCCTTTTGGTGATTGATGACAAACTAGTTGAAGTTTTCAACGGGAAACATAATTTGTGAAATTGTAAAAGAATTGTCTTCATAAGTTGCAAGGGCTCCCCCTGAAGATGTGCATATAAGTAATTTGCTTCTTGAATGCAAATGCACATGGCAGGTTGTACTTGTGGAGATCCACTTCAACTTATGACAATCCACTATGCATGTGAAAGTATATGAAGATAATGACATGCATAATGGAAAATGGACGTCTGCAGAATGAGATGAGTGCGGAATTTATCGTCGCACATGCGGAATTTATCTTCGCAAAATGGAGTGACAAACAGGTAGCAGACGACCATCAAGGCTAAGTGTTACAACTCAATGAAGCAAATGTAGCAAAAAAACGGGAGTTGTAAGCACGAAGCAAAATGTAGCAAAATATGAAGGCACCCGCCCATAGTGACCCGCTTGAAGACTATAACCATCATATGCTTCTCCCCCTTTTGTCAGTGATGACCAAAAAGGTTTGAAGACATAGAGGTTTCTATGCGTTCCCAGGCGCAGCAGGGTCGGTGGAGTTGTTTGGCGGCGGTGCAGACGAGCTTGGTGCAGATTCGACGCGCGTTGAAGCAGGTGGAGATGATGTCGCATCGTCTTCTTCTTCAATAATCCGGGCAGACACGGTGGCAGCAGAAGAAGAGAACTCTGACTCTTCAAGTGATGGTGTGCTGCGCATCACCGCTCTTCTTGGAGGCGTGGAGTCAAATTTGAAGTGCTCTGTGAAGCCATCCTCATGCAGTTCAGCTTCAGGGCACATCATGGTGAGGCCCTTCCAAGTGCGGCGACGGGTCTCGTGTGTGACAAATGCATTCTTGGTTGCCAGATTTCTGAAGGCCGATTGACGTCTTGCATGATGCTTCTCATCTGCCTCTTGAGCCAGTCGTGATGCCTATCTTGCTTTTGGTGAAGAGCCACAAGAAGCTCTCTGTCATTGAGTGCACGAGCGCTTCTTGGGTCTCTTTGCAGCTGTGCTGTTGGTGGCTTCAGTTGATGCAGGGGCACGTGTGGTGCCAGCCATTGGATACACTCGGGAGAGAGCTTCAACACCTTCAATATTTTGAGTGAAGCTCTGGTGTTCTGCATTCTGAAGACTTAGTGGTTGCTTGGCCGGCTCTGGATATATTGCTTCAGCAGATGTGTCCACATCTGGCAAAAATATCCTATGATTGCGGGCTGAGGGTTGATAGGAGATTGCAGAGTGAAGCTTGATCAGCCTCATAACCCAAGGAGCATAAAACTTTAATCCAAACAGTTCTGAAGCAGACGCTGCAAATTGACGGATGAAGAGATCCCTGTGTATTGAAGCATTTGCCGTGAAGAATGCAGAAGATGAGAGTCTTCATTGCACCATCAATCGTTGCATATCGAGAGTGTCCCTTGACTGGCCAGAGAGTCCGCCTTATGATGTGATATATTGTTCTGGGCAGGTACTCTAAGTCTTCAACGAAGAACCTAGTTGGATAGGGTGCATTTGGAGGAAATGGCTTCATCATTGAGAGCATCTGACTCATATCTGGCTCAGGACGCTGAAATATGCTCTCAATTGCTTCAGCATGGAGTTGGCACCCTTCTTCAAAGAATTCGCCAGGAGTGGGAAGGCCGGTAAGCTCAATTAGGTCGAAAGCATTGGCTTCATGATGGATATTGCCTGTCATCCACTCCAGGATCCATGTCTTCGGATCTCTGTTATAGCCTTTGATATGCAAAGTGGCATAGAACTGGAGCAGAAGCTCTTCGTTCCAGTGCTCTTCGTCAGTGATAAATGGCAGCAAACCCACTTGCTTGAAGCAATCCAGTGCTTCTTCCAGACCAGGCAGACCAGCAACAGCTTCAACCTCAAGGCGCTTGTGAGGAAAGATGCGGCCTTGGTTGTAGAGGATGCATGAATAATAGCTGCGCTGTTGATGGCTCCAGAACCTATCTGATACAATTCCGTTCCCTTGAATAAGGGTTCTTGGAGCGGTCGAAAAACGTGTTATCTGCCCTGAAGCCGTTGATGTTGAAGGAACCAGGAGCTGATGCAGGACCTGGGAACCTTGGTAGTCGTGGGATCGGCTTCTGGACCTGGGGCCTGTGCGCAATATGATAGTTGAATTGTGGTCCGGCAGCAGACTCAGGCACAGAATGTTCAGGAGCAGTAGCTTCGGTGTCTTCTGAAGCTGTTGTTGGGGAGGGCTCCACATTTGCTTCGGCGTTGTTTGTGGCAGCCTCAACATTTTCAGCTTCAGGCACGTTCTCCTTGAGAACTGCTTCTTGTTGGTGCGGGGGAGTTGGAGCTTGTGGTATTTCTGCTTGCTCTTCGGCTGATGCAGCCGGAATGTCTTCAGCAGCCTGAGCCCTTGGTCCTTTGCGAAGCCTACGGAGTGTAGGCGCCGGTGGAGTTGCAGTGGGCTCATCTTCCTCCTGTGGGCGATCTGCCCACGACGCATCTTGTGTGATTGGCGTCAATGGACGACCAATACTGATCTGTTCGCTTGTCTCAAGCTGAGGAAGGGCTGCATCACCTTGCACATTGTCTTGGGGACCAATGTCTTCAGCAGCATTGGGGTTGGCTGCTGGAATGTCTTCAGCGTGCGGAGCCTCTATGAAAGCAGGCTCATGCACTGTCAACTGACGATCTGCGTCAGGATAGCGGACGGAGAGGGGTTCAACGATCAAGGGCTCTGTGGGAGCAGCCCGACATTTCTTTGTCTTGTGCTTCTTAATGATGGGTTCAGAGGGAGAGGCTTCAGATTGTTTTCTCTTTTTAGCTTCAGCCTCTGCAATCCGTGTCTTCTTGAGCTGTGAGGCGGTTGATTGACCCTTTGGCTTCGAGCCAGTCTTTGCAACGGGGAAGACAATCGGAGCAGTTTCTGACCTTGGCGCTTCAGATTCAGGCACAGCAGCCTTCTTTTTCTTCTTCGCGGCCATCCTGGGGTCAATGCCGGGACGCCCAAGTGCCTTGCGCTTCTCTGCCTCATTGTAGGCCTGCACGCAGCCATCAGCCAAAGTCTTCATGCGTTCTCGCGAGCCTTGAGCTTCAGCACGCGTCTTCAGGAAGCTCTCTTTCAGCTCATGCAACATGATCTTGAAGTTTTTCACTTCTTGCACACTGAGCTTGGCCACGTGCTTCTTGAACTGAGCCTTTTCATAATCAATTTTCTGCTTCAGTTCTACAATGCGCTGGGCTATTGCAAGTTCTGAAGCTATTGCGCCTTGAAAAGCAACGCTGAGGCCTATTGGCAGCTGCAGATCGTTGAAGCTGATGTCCGGTGAGGCAAACCATTCATCGATGAAGTTGTGGATGATGGTGACATCAAACAGAGGCAGATTGTTGAAGATTTCAGCCTCCTCCTTGCTCTTGATGAGCTGCTCGAGAGCGTCATCTCCAAGATCTTCATCGCTTGAGAGATCAATGGTTTCGCAGCGCAGAATATCAGCAGCTGTAAGCTCTTTGCCTGTATGTGGCTGAGGCTTCTTGGCTTCTTGGGGCTTGGACACTCGTGATAAGCCTTCAGACTGCACACTGGCTTCAGGAGGTGCAGTTGCCAATGGCTTCACTTTTGAGATTTTGGGAGAAGCGGCTGGCTTTGAAGCTTTTGGAGCTTTTGGCTTCTTCTGCTTTGGCTTCGGAGCAGCAGGGGCATCATCAGACTCAGTATCTGCTGGAGGGTCGTTCACGGCAGTCCCTTGGACTAGAATGCGAGTGATGAGGCCTGCAAGATTGGCATACGGCCCGATGATATTGGGATCGGCGTCGCGTGTGCCATCTGCCCTTGGTGAGGAGGGACCAGGGTTGAAGTCAAGCCCAAATTTCTTCTTGTTTATCTTCGCTGACTGTTGTGCAAAATGAAAGTTGCACTTGAAGAGATTATCATCGCGGCACCAGAGAAGTGATGACGGATGTGCTTCAGCTGGCTTTGGTCCTCTCACCATGCATGGATAGAAGCCTTGAGCAATGGCTTCGTCTCTGGACCTGGGTACGAGATTTTTGTATAATACATCTCCCCACGGTCTCTTGATGGCGCACTTCTCCGCATATTCCTGAGTGACGAAGCGGTAGTGGAACCATTGCTCTGCCCAATATCTTCGAATCCATTGGATTCGTGTCTTGCGCTGACCATAGCTTTCTTCAGGATCAATTTTGTACATCTCTGCCAATTCATCAGGCAGATCTTTGGACATTTCACCACGTCGCTGTCTGCCTCCCTTCCTTGCTGCTGTTTCTGAAGCCATGAATAACTTGGAAGGCTTCAAGATGTTCAAAGGCTTCAAAGGCTTCCTTTTGCAAGAACTGGCTTCAGGCGAGTTGATGTGATGCTGCAAGTACTCTGCAAATGAATGCAGACTATGAGAACCAAAGGATTCTCCCACGGACATGTACCTGTGACAGCATTAAGGTGCGAGGGAAGGGGAAGAGGTCATATGCATTCTCAGAAGATTTTGAAGATAAATCGGTTTAGAAGACATTGACCTCATTATGTGAAGACATTCACTTATAGATAAGAAGTTGGTTCCAGATTTGTACGAACCCATAGATCAGTACAAGTGAGGAATCTAACTACTTTATGAAGCACAAGTGAATATACTAGGCATGTTATGAGATGCAGCGAGAGATTTAACTGGTGTGAAGAGAAACTTCTTATGGCAGAAAGTGACTGAACTGTAGGATCAAAAGAAGCTGTAAAAAGAGGTTTTATTTACCACACTTGGAACTGCTAGACGAAGTGAGAGTTGAGGCCGAGCAGTTCGATCCTCCGTGCCCTAACTTGGCGACGGAAGACACCTACGGCGACGGCGGAGAGAGCGATGTCCGCTGTCGGCGTGAAAACGGCGTCGGAGAGGTTGCGGCAGTGAAGCGCTTCTTCGCCGGCGTCGTCGAGTGCTAGCGGTGGCGCTAGGGTTCGTGCGAGGGTGGAGGAAGGAGATAATGACCGCGGTAAGTGTGAATTTATAGACTCAGAGGCGGCACTGTGCTATTACCCAGGTGCCCCTGGCGGTTCACATTTGGGGCACGCGTGGCCAGTTAGAGGAAGGTTGGGATTTGTTCCACGTCCCACGCACGCCTAAATTGTCGGGCGGTCGTTCCTGCTTCTCCGGATCTTATGTGGAGGAATGAGCATTAAAAACGGACTTTTATGGTTGTCTCAATGTCTTCGGCTGACAAGGACACAGTGAAGACATTCGACAGTTTCAACAGAATGCATATGACTTGGAGAGATAGAGTTTGAGATAGAAAGCATAGAGATGGTTAGGGTCCGATCACATTCACTTAGTTCAAAAAGATTCAACCAAGAAGACATAGCTATAAGTGAATGTTGTAGAGGACAGAACATCAGTACATATATATCCATATAATCAATGCGGTGAAGATAATCATGAAGACATATTGAGAATGAAGCCAAACCAAATGTGAAGACATTGCGAGGTAATGCCATGAGTGAAATACTTCAAAATAGAACGTTTGGTGGTGGCGTTACCCACCGTATAGGAAGTATTAGACCCAGACACGGCGCACAATTATCGTGGCGCTCCGAAGTCAAATTCCACATTAATGTATTCACACTTAGAATGTATGTCTTCATTGATTGAAGATATACGCTACTTCGTGTGTTGCACATCTAAGTCATCAATATGCATAAGTGTTAGGATGTGTGCCTGATCACAGGACATTTGAGGATTCCAAGATATTTAGCTCACACCGTAACTTGCAAAATCTCTTCTCATCCAAGGGCTTGGTGAAGATATCTGCCAATTGCTCTTCAGTGTTGACGTGTATGATATCAATGTCTTCCTTCACAACATGATCTCTGAGAAAGTGATGACGAATTTCAATGTGCTTTGTCTTCGAGTGCTGAACTGGGTTGTTGGCAATCTTGATGGCGCTTTCGTTGTCGCAGTAAAGTGGCACTTGCTTCAGATGAATACCATAATCCTTGAGTGTTTGCTTCATCCACAGAAGCTGAGCGCAGCAAGATCCAGCAGCAATGTATTCAGATTCAGCAGTGGAGAGAGATACACAGTTCTGCTTCTTTGAAGACCAACATACAAGTGATCGTCCCAGAAAATGACATGTGCCTGATGTAGATTTGCGATCAACTTTGTCACCAGCATAATCAGCATCCGAAAATCCAACCAGATCAAACTCTGAGCCCTTTGGATACCATAATCCTAGAGTTGGGGTGTGAGCCAAATATCGAAGAATTCGCTTCACAGCTAAGTGATGCGACTCCTTTGGTGCCGCTTGAAATCGAGCACACATGCAAACATTAAGCATGATATCTGGCCTAGATGCACATAAATAAAGCAAAGACCCAATCATGGAGCGGTATACCTTTTGATCGAACTCTTTACCATTGTCGTCGGGACCCAGATGATGCTTGGCTGGCATTGGTGTTGTGAAGCCTTTGCAGTCTTGCATACCGAACTTCTTCAGGCACTCTTTAAGATATTTCTCTTGTGATATGAAGATGCCGTTGCGTTGTTGCCATATTTGAAGACCGAGGAAGAACTTCAACTCACCCATCATGGACATCTGATATTGCTCTTGCATCATATATCCAAACTCTTCACTATACTTCTGATTGGTGCAGCCGAAGATAATGTCATCCACATATATTTGGCACACAAACAGTTCACCATCATATGTCTTCGTGAAAAGAGTGGGATCCAGGGAACCAGGTATGAAGCCTTTGCTCTTCAGAAAGTACTTGAGTGTATCATACCAGGCCCTGGGGGCTTGTTTGAGGCCATACAGTGCCTTGTTGAGCTTGTATACCATATCAGGATGTTTTGGATTTTCAAAGCCAGGTGGTTGTGCAACATACACTTCTTCTTCAATCTTGCCATTGAGAAAGGCACTTTTCACATCCATTTGATATAGAAGTATGTTATGATGATTTGCATAGGCCAGCAGTATGCGTATGGCTTCAAGCCTAGCCACAGGAGCAAATGTTTCATCGAAGTCAATGCCCTCCACTTGAGTATATCCTTGAGCAACTAGACGAGCTTTGTTTCTGACAACTTGACCATGCTCATCTTGCTTGTTGCGGTATATCCATTTGGTGCCTATTATGTTGTGCTTCCGTGGATCAGGACGCTTAACCAGTTCCCATACATTATTCAGCTCAAACTGGTGAAGCTCTTCTTGCATAGCTTGAATCCATTCAGGTTCCATGAAGGCTTCTTCAACTTTCTTGGGTTCTGATATTGAGACGAATGCGAAATGCCCACAGAAATTTGCTAGCTGAGTTGCCCTTGAACGAGTGAGTGGACCAGGTGCATTGATGCTGTCAAGTATTTTGTCAATCTGTACTTCATTTGCAACACGAGGGTGTATAGGGCGAAGACTTTGCTCTTGCTGATCTGTGTTGTCATTTGGAGGTATATCTTCAGGCTGAGCATTGTCTTCATGTGGATCAGGTGCTGAGATGATAAGTTCTTCTTCAGGATGAGCTTCAGAAGGTACAATCTCTCCAGTTCCCATAAGCTTGATTGATTCATTAGCTGGAACTTCATCTAGCACAATTGGCAATTGCTCTCTTTGTGATCCATTGGTTTCATCAAACCGCACATCCACTGTTTCAACCACTTTGTAGTGGAAGAGATTGAAGACTCTGTAGGAGTGCGAATCCTTTCCATATCCAAGCATGAAGCCCTCATGTGCTTTTGGTGCAAACTTTGAGGTGTGGTGTGGGTCCTTGATCCAGCATTTTGCGCCAAATACTCTGAAGTAACTGACATTTGGCTTCTTGCCAGTTAGGAGTTCATAAGATGTCTTGTTCAGAAGCTTGTGAAGATAAACACGATTGATTGTATGGAATGCAGTATCAATGGCTTCAGTCCAGAATTTTCTTGGAGTCTTGTATTCATCTAGCATTGTTCTGGCCATCTCAATGAGTGTTCTGTTCTTGCGTTCGATGACGCCATTCTGCTGTGGCGTGTATGGAGCTGAGAATTCATGCGTGATGCCCAAGGTGTCCAGATATGTATCAAGACCAGTGTTCTTGAATTCAGTGCCATTGTCACTTCTGATGTGCTTTATCTTGGCGCCAAAATTGTTCATAGCTCGATTTGCGAAGCGTCTGAAGACATCCTGCACTTCAGTCTTGTAAAGGATTATGTGCACCCAGGTATATCTAGTATAATCATTAACAATTACGAAGCCATAGAGGCAAGCAGAAGTAGTAAAAGTTGAGTAGTGAGTGGGACCGAAAAGATCCATGTGCAGTAGTTCGAAGGGTTGAGTAGTAGTCATGATTGTCTTCGAAGGATGTTTTGCCCTTGTCATCTTCCCTGCTTCACAGGCACCGCATAAATGATCTTTCTTGAACTTGACGCCCTCGATGCCTATGACGTGCTTTTTCTTCGCAAGGGTGTGGAGGTTCCTCATGCCAGCATGCCCAAGCCTTCGATGCCAAAGCCAGCATTCTGAAGCTTTTACAAGAAGACATACTGCAAGTTGTGGTCCTGCTGAGAAATCTACCACGTACAAATCACCCTTCCGATACCCTTCAAACACTAGAGATTTGTCAGATTCCATTAGCACCAGGCAACGATATTTTCCAAACATTACAATCATATTCAAATCGCAAAGCATTGAGACAGACATTACAATCATTGTCTTCAGTATTGAAGATGGACTTGGCGACGTATGCTGTAGCCAGACTCGCAATGCCAGAATCAGACTCCTCCTCAGACTCCACCTCTGCCTCCTCAGATGCGGACTCCTCCTCTGAATCCATCTCCTTTCCAACAAATGCACGTGCCTTGCCAGATGAGCTCTTCTTGTGTGATGAAGACCTTGATGAAGTTTTGGAAGAAGACTTTGAGTATTTCTTCTTCTTCTTGTCGTCAGAATCATATTCCTTGCTCTTCTTCTTCCTTTTGTTCTCATTGTCCCACTGTGGACACTCAGAGATGAAGTGTCCAGTTTTCTTGCACTTGTGACATGTTTTTTCTTGTAGTCATGAGCAGAAGCTTCATCATTCCTTGAGCTTGATCGTGAAGATTTCCTGAAGCCTTTCTTCTTAGTGAATTTTTGGAACTTCTTCACTAGCATTGCAAGTTCTCTTCCAATGTCTTCAGGATCATCAGAACTGCAGTCAGATTCTTCTTCAGATGAGGAGACAGCTTTTGCCTTCAAGGCATGAGTTCGCCCATAGTTTGGGCCGTAGATATCTCTTTTCTCAGAAAGTTGAAACTCATGTGTGTTGAGCCTCTCAAGTATGTCAGACGGATCGAGTGTCTTGAAATCAGGATGTTCTTGAATCATCAGGGCCAGGATGTCAAACGAACTATCAAGTGATCTCAGCACCGTCTTGACGATTTCATGTTTGGTGATCTCAGTGGCGCCGAGGGCTTGAAGCTCATTTGTGATGTCAGTGAGCCGGTCAAATGTGTGCTGGACATTCTCATTGTCATTTCGCTTGAAGCGGTTGAAGAGGTTGCGAAGAACACTGATTCTTTGATCTCTCTGGGTTGAGATGCCTTCATTGACCTTTGAGAGCCAGTCCCAGACTAGCTTGGATGTCTTCAAGGCACTCACACGGCCATACTGTCCTTTGGTCAGATGACCACATATGATATTCTTGGCAGTGGAGTCCAGTTGAGTGAACTTCTTGACATCAGCAGCAGTGACACCTTCTCCAGCCTTGGGAACGCCGTTCTCGACGACATACCATAGGTCGACGTCAATGGCTTCAAGATGCATGCGCATCTTATTCTTCCAGTAGGGATATTCAGTTCCATCGAAGACGGGGCAAGCAGCGGAGACTTTGATTATCCCTGCAGTCGACATAACTAAAACTCCAGGTGGTTAAACCGAATCACACAGAACAAGGGAGCACCTTGCTCTGATACCAATTGAAAGTGCGTTATATCGACTAGAGGGGGGGTGAATAGGCGATTTTTATGAAAGTCTTCAAAACGTGAGAGTTATGAAGACAAACAGTGAAGATTATGCCTATTACTATGCAACGGAAGTTAGATTACACTAGGCCAGCCATGGTCATGTATTCAATAGAGTGAAAGCGCAGTGACAAACAGCTTCAGTGTAATAAGGATCAGGTAGGAAGAAGTTATGAAGCCAAACAGATCATACATTCATGTTGTGAAGACAAAAGGTAAAGCAGGCATGTAATGGCTTCACAATGAATAACTGTAAGTAAAAGGAAGTGAAGATGAAACCAGCGACACGTTGAAGACAATGATTTGTTGGACCAGTTCCAGTTGCTGTGACAACTGTACGTCTGGTTGGAGCGGCTAGGTATTTAAACCAAAGGACACACAGTCCCGGACACCCAGTCAAGGACACTTAGTCCAAGACACCCAGTCCTCACCGTTTTCTCCTTGAGCTAAGGTCACACAGACCTCGCCCAATCACTCTGGTAAGTCTTCAAGGTAGACTCCCAAACCTTCACAGACTTCGTTCACTGGCAATCCACAATTTCTCCTGGATGCTCTGAATGCGACGCCTAACCGTCTGGAGGATGCACAGTCCTCAAGTGTAATAAGTCTTCAGATCACACAGACACGAAGACTTAAGTGATGCCCAATTTACTCTGGCTCTGGGTGGTTAGGGCTTTTCTCCTCACTAGGAATTTTTCTTTCAAAGGCTTCGAGGTGGGTTGCTCTCAAACGACAAAAGCCGTGCACTGAAATCTAAGCAGCCAACCGTTTATGGTTGTGGGGGTGGACTATTTATAGCCACATGGCGACCCGACCTAATTTGTCCGAAATGACCCTGGGTCACTAAGGAACTGACACGTGTACCAACGGTCGGATTTCGAACTCACACGGCAACTTTACTTGGGCTACAAGTAAAGCTGACTTGTCTGACTCTGGACAAGATTTTCTCTCATAGGCTTCGCTCGAAGACATAGGATTTGAATTAGGCATCACTTCAGTCATTCTGACTGGTTCTCTTCGACCCCACTTAACAGTACGGTGGTTCCTATGACACAACATGAATGAAATAAAACTACGAAGGATCTAGGTCTTCGAGTTCCAAAAGCTTCATAGGGAGTCTTCTCATGTCATTGTCTTCAATATGAATATCTTCATAAACCACCATTGTCTTCAATGTCTTCGTACATTTTTAGGGGTCATCTCTGGTAGTAAAACCGAATCAATGAGGGACTTCTACCTGTGTTTTCCTGCAATTCTCACAAACACATTAGTCCCTCAACTAGGTTTGTCGTCAATACTCCAAAACCAACTAGGGGTGGCACTAGATGCACTTACACTAGCTTCGACACAGATCTGGATGACTCTAAGTCACAAATCGGATACGTGTATATTTTAAATGGTGGGGCAGTAAGCTGGTGCAGTTGCAAGCAAAGCGTTGTGGCGGGATCTACATGTGAAGCGGAGTACATGGCAGCCTCGGAGGCAGCACAAGAAGCAGTCTGGGTGAAGGAGTTCATTACCGACCTAGGAGTCATACCCAATGCGTCGGGCCCGATGACTCTCTTCTGTGACAACACTGGAGCTATTGCCCTTGCCAAGGAGCCCAGGTTTCACAGGAAGACCAGGCATATCAAGCGTCGCTTCAACTCCATTCGTGAAAGTGTTCAAAATGGAGACATAGAGATTTGTAAAGTACATACGGACCTGAATGTGGCAGATCCGTTGACTAAACGTCTCCCTAGAGCAAAACATGATCAACACCAGAACTGCATGGGTGTTCGATTCATCCCAATGTAACTAGAATATTGACTCTAGTGCAAGTGGGAGACTGTTGGAAATATGCCCTAGAGGCAATAATAAAATGGTTATTATTATATTTCTTTGTTCATGATAATTGTCTATTGTTCATGCTATAATTGTGTTATCCGGAAATCGTAATACATGTGTGAATACATAGACCACAACACGTCCCGAGTGAGCCTCTAGTTGACTAGCTCGTTGATCAAAAGATAGTCACAGTTTCCTGACTATGGACATTGGATGTCATTGATAACGGGATCACATCATTAGGAGAATGATGTGATGGACAAGACCCAATCCTAAGCTAGCTCAAAGATCGTGTAGTTCGTTTGTTGTAGCTTTTCTGAATGTCAAGTATCATTTCCTTAGACCATGAGATTGTGCAACTCCCGGATACCGTAGGAGTGCCTTGGGTGTGCCAAACGTCACAACATAACTGGGTGACTATAAAGGTACATTACAGGTATCTCCGAAAGTGTCTGTCGGGTTGGCACGAATCGAGACTGAGATTTGTCACTCCGTATGACGGAGAGGTATCTCTGGGCCCACTCGGTAATGCATCATCATAATGAGCTCAATGTGACCAAGTGGTTGATCACGGGATCATGCATTACGGCACGAGTAAAGTGACTTGCCGGTAACGAGATTGAACTAGGTATTGGGATACCGACGATCGAGTCTCGGGCAAGTAACGTACCGATTGACAAAGGGAATTGTATACGGATTGATTGAATCCTCGACATCGTGGTTCATCTGATGAGATCATCGTGGAGCATGTGGGAGCCAACATGGGTATCCAGATCCCGTTAGTTATTGACCGGAGAGGCGTCTCGATCATGTTTGCATGTCTCCCGAACCCGTAGGGTCTACACACTTAAGGTTCGGTGATGCTAGGGTTGTTGAGATATTAGCATACGGTAACCCGAAAGTTTTTCGGAGTCCCGGATGAGAACCCGGACGTCACGAGGAGTTCCGGAATGGTCCGGAGGTGAAGATTTATATATAGGAAGTCAATTTCGGCCATCGGGAAAGTTTCGGGGGTAATCGGTATTGTACCGGGACCACCGGAAGGGTCCCGGGGGTCCACCGGGTGGGGCCACCTATCCCGGAGGGCCCCATGGGCTGAAGTGGGAGGGGAACCAGCCCCTAGTGGGCTGGTGCGCCCCCCTTGGGCCTCCCCCTGCGCCTAGGGTTGGAAACCCTAGGGGTGGGGAGCGCCACCCTTGCCTTGGGGGGCAAGGCACCCCCTTGGCCGCCGCCCCCCCTAGGAGGTTGGATCTCCTAGGGCCGGCACCCCCCTAGGCACCCTATATATAGTGGGGGGGAGGGAGGGTAGCCGCACCCAAGCCCCTGGCCTCTCCCTCTTCCTCCCGTGACACTCCTCCGTCTCCCTGCGCTTGGCGAAGCCCTGCCGAGATCACCGTTGCTTCCACCACCACACCGTCGTGCTGCTGGATATTCATCAACCTCTCCTTCCCCCTTGCTGGATCATGTTGGAGGAGACGTCTTCCCAACCGTACGTGTGTTGAACGCGGAGGTGTCGTCCGTTCGGCACTTGGTCATCGGTGATTTGGATCACGTCGAGTACGACTCCATCAACCCCGTTCTCTTGAACGCTTCCGCGCGCGATCTACAAGGGTATGTAGATGCACTCCTCTCTCCCTCGTTGCTAGATGACTCCATAGATTGATCTTGGTGATGCGTAGAAAATTTTAAAATTCTGCTACGTTCCCCAACATGTGTGTGGGGGGGGAGGGGGTTGCGTCAGGGAGATCTCATCTCCCCGTTAGTATTTGTGATAGCCATGGATGCGCTGACAGACATCATCAGTAAGGCCATGGTGGAAGGCATGCTCACCTTCTATTCTGAATTCATGCAACATAGAGACTATCAATCTACGCGGACGACGTGGCCCTATTTCTGTGTCCAACAGTAAATGATCTTTCTTTTGTTAGATGTGTGCTCAACACTTTTGGAGAGGCCACGGGTTTGCGCGTAAACTATAGGAAATCATCGGCCATCCTGATTCAGGGAGGACATGGATATCGAGCTAGGGTGGAAGAACCACTGCAGTGTTAGCTCGTTGATTTTCCTTGCAAACACCTCGGTCTCCAGCTTGCCATCAATGAGCTTATGAAATCGGAGTGGCAACCCATGCTTGATCGGGTTAGAAAATTCATTCTGACATGGTATCGTGGTCAAATTCAGAGGCCAAGGAAGATTGTCTTGGTGAAATATGCCATTGCTGCGAAACTAGTACATCGCCTATTGTCATGGAAGTGTCAACTTGGGTGTTTGAAGACATAGATCGATGGTTGTGCTTGTTCTTTTGGGCTAGGGACGGTTGGGCAAATGCCCGATAGTGTTTGGTCGCATGGAGCATCATTTGTCGACCAACATGCTTTGGAGGTCTCAGCGTTCAGAACCTGAAGATGCAGGCTCTTGCACGACAAGTGCGATGGGAATGGCTTAGGCAAACGGAGCCTGATAGACCATGGCAAGGGTTGTCCTTAATGACCGATGACGAAGCACACATGGTCTTTGTCAGCTTGGTCGATATAATTCTTGTCATGAGGAACATAATTCTGTTTTGGAGGGATCAGTGGATCCATGGGTTTGCAGATGTCGATATCGCACCAATGGTCGTGGCACGAGTTGACACGCTCACCCCAAAAGCATCGAACGGTGCAACAAGACTTAGTGGAGGAGAGATGGATACGAGAAATTCAAGAAGGCATATCTTTCACCCCGCATATCTAGTTGATGCAGTTGCGGCACGCCATCTCAACTGTGCCCAGAAATGCGCTAGCTTAAGACACTTTTGAATGGCCGTGCGCAATTTCTGGTATTTACTCTACCAAGTCTAACTACAACATACTTTACCAGGGTTTGGTTCGCTCTTCGATGCGGCCTGCATAGGGTGGAGCTACTCTCTGGTGGTGTGCATGTACCTATGATGGTGTTCACATGATTCCTAGGTCTCTTGTAAACTTTTTGCTCCCTTCTGTAAAACTATGATATGTTTTTGGCGTACTATTGAAAAAACATATATAATCCTAACCACAAATCTTTCCTATACGTCCGGGCAGCAGCCTGGTCAAAAAATGCCATCCAACTGGACCCCTCAAATCGGTCATATATGTCCGGGCTATCCTACGCCTCCAAACACCATATACATGAAGGATATGGGGACGGCCGAACGCGTCCGCATGTCAGATTCAATAGGTTGGACCAATCCCAAATCCACTCTAAATTGACCAAGTTCACCATGTTGGAGATATACCCTAGAGGCAATAATAAGAGTATTAATTATTTCCAAGTTCATGATTTTATTTGTTTATATTCTACTCCCTCCGTCCCAAAATTCTTGTCTTACATTTGTCTAGATACGGATGTATCTACGAAAGAAAACTGCTATGGTTCTCGAGTCTGCAAAAATAAAGAGGCTAAGAGAAAAACTCATGTGCATGTGGAGAGTTATAAACAGTAAAATAGATTTCTAGTGTTACCTTTAGGACTAGTTCAAGTGTTTCATGGTAGTTTTGTTTTGCTGACCATGGGCATGAGTTAAGTGTAATGAGGATGCAGGCAAGTTTGAGGGCACGATGTTAGAAAAACACATGTATTGAATTGACCCAAGTTTTATGTTACACTAGGAGATTAATCCATAGTCCATAATACGGGAAACTTAATGTATGCATAATTTCTTAGACCATGAGAGTATTGAGTCGATGCACTTTGGGTTTTTCTAACATCAACCGTAACAGGGTGATCATAAGGGCAACTTACGGTTCATCCAAAACTTATGATAAGAAACTAGATAGCTCAAGATTGGTATTTGCTTCTCCAACGATGGAGATATATTCTTAGAGTCCTATCGGTGTGACGGTATCCATCATCGTCTGGCCAGACATAGCGTGACTTGCTCACGAGGATGCCGAAACATGAGAACAAGAAAAGAGAACAAAAACGGTAGCAAAGAGACTGACATAATAATCATGTGTTGAGTCACAGGGATGCTGATATATCTCACCTCGGGTTCTGTAAAGCATCGCAAAGCAAAAAAATAGCTAACAGTATGTAACACCCCGGATGTAACTTTCCCAATTTGTACTCCAACTCTTGCCGTTTCCGGCGTTAAGTTATATTTATTTCCTCGGGTTCGGGTTTTGTCTCCGTGTGCTGTTGTCGTTGTCATGCATCTCATATCATGTCATCATGTGCATTGCATTTGCATACGTGTTCGTCTCAGGCATTCGAGCTTTTTCCCCGTTGTCCGTTTTGCATTCCGGCGCTTCGTTCTCCTCCGGTGGTCATTTCTAGCTTTCTTTCGTGTGTGGGGATTAAACATTTCCGGATTGGACCGAGACTTGCCAAGCGGCCTTGGTTTACTACCAGTAGACCGCCTATCAAGTTTCGTACCATTTGGACTTCGTTTGATACTCCAACGGTTAACCGAGGGACCGAAAAGGCCTCGTGTGTGATGCAGCCCAACACCCCTCCAATTTGGCCCAAAACCCACCTAACTCTTCTCCATCATCTAGAGCGTTCGATCACGATCGCGTGACCGAAAACCGTACCTCATTTGGACTCTCCTAGCTCCCTCTATGCCTATTTAAACACCCCCCGAATTTCGGATCTCCTCCTACCTCCGAAACCCTAAAAATCATCTCCCCGTGCCGGACATGTCCGCCACCGCCGGACGAATCCCGCCGCCGCGCCCCAGCCAATAGGCGCACGCCACGTGTCCCCGCCGATCCTCTCTCTCCTCCGGCCCGGAGAGCCCGGATCGGGCCCTCTCGGCCCGCGCGCCGCCGCCGCCCGGTCTTCCCCATCCGCGCCGCCAGGCGACCGCCCGCGCCGCCACCGGCGTTCACCGCCGCCGCGCGTGACCCTCGCCGCGCCGCCACCTCGGCCACCGCGCGCCTCCTCGCCAACCCGCCGGACCACCGCCGCCCGCCGCCTTCTTCGTTGCTCCGGCGAGCCCGCGCCACCAAACGACGCCGGCGACCACCGCCCGCAAGCGCCGCCTGCCTCCACCTCAGCTCCGGCCTCCTCCGGCAAGTCTCCGGCGAGCGCCGACCGCCGCAGCTACAGTTCCAGCCGCTCATCGAAATCCGTGCGCCAGATCCAGATCCGTGAACAGTAAACCCTAGGGTGATTTTTTTCTCCAAGTCCCGAGATTCCAGATCCATATGCTCATGTTCGTCAGGCTGTAACTTTGCATCCGTAGCTCCGATTCATACATATAGCATATCAAAATGTTCATCTCAGAGAGTGCATCATTTCATTCCATTGCATCATTTTCATTTGAGCTCATCTTGATGCCCGAAATGTTATTAGAAGAGGGCTACTTGAGATAATTGTCAGATCTGCTACTCCGTTTAGGTTTTTGTCATTTTTGCCATGATTAATGTGTGCATGATACGCCCTGATGCTCTACATGTGTTTTGTTAAGGGTTTTGTCATCTTTCCAGAGGTGCAACCCATGTATTTTTGTGATGTGTGTGATGACTTGTGCAAGCTTGCAAAGTGGTGCACTTGCTAAGTCTGTTTTCAGGGACTTAGTAATTTCACTAAGTCCTGGAGCTGTTTATCTCATGTTGCCATATGTTCATGTTGTTTCCTAGTGATCCGTGCCTCTTTTGAGGATGATCAATAAGGAATTTTGTTAATATTGTAGTGCTCTATCCATCCATGTCTTTGTTTGCAAGTATGGAGCACCCTAGCTTGAGTCAATCGAGCTCTACTTTTGCTACTTTGTGAATCTGGGCAGATTGTCAACTTGTTTGCAATTTTGCCGATGTTGTTGTAGTTGATCCGTGCATGCTATGCTTTGTTCTTGCCATGTCTAGCTTGCATTTTATGCCTTATTGATGGGTGTATGCTTGTCTTGCCATGACTTGCACCGTAGTGAGTGCATCGAGCTCGTGAACATGCCTACTTGAGTTATATTTCAGCATGTGCCAGTTTTCACCAAGTCTGAAAAACTGATTATGTTTTTGCTATGTTCACGTGCTTGTTAGTATATTTTCTAATCCCCTTGGGCTCAAGGTCACTAAGGGACTTTTGTTAAGCTCTTTGAGTAGATTCATGCCATGCTTTACTTTGCCATGATCAGATCCTGTAGCATGTAGTTTTGTTGCTCCAAAGAGAGCTACCTGATCTGAAATTCCAGACAAGTGTTGATTTCACTAAGTCTGAGATCTGTTTGCCATATGCATTTTTGCCATGCTTCTTTGAACCTGTTAATGGATGAATTGGCCGTAGCTCAGTGCTAGACTTTTGTTAAGCATCTTGTATGCATCCCTGCCATGTATTTTGTTGTCACGTTTGGGTGCTGTAGCATGTTCATCTCATTGCATTTAGATGCCTACTTGCTGTAAATCGCAGACCGGTGTCATTTTTGAATCGCTTGCCATTTCCAAACCGTAACTCCGATTCCGGCGTTCTTTATATCTTTTCAAGCAATTTCGTCTCATCTTTCCAGTGGCACACTTAGATTTCCAAGTTGAGGCCAGGTTCATGCATTTCCTGTCATATCTTGCATTTTGCATCCCGCATCGCATCCCGCATAGCATATCATCTTTGCATTGTGTTGTTTGAGTTTGCACGTGGTTGATTGTATCCTTGTTGCTTGTTTGTCTTGTTTGGGTAGAGCCGGGAGATGAGTTCTCTAACGAGGAGCCCGTTGAGTTTGCTTTTGAGGATCCAGTCAACTCTGACAACTGTGCAGGCAAGATGATCATACCCTCGGAATCACTACTATCTTTGCTATGCTACTTTGCTCGCTCTTTTGCTATGCCATTGCTACGATGCCTACCACTTGCTTGCAAGCCTCCCAAATTGCCATGTCAAACCTCTAACCCACCTTGTCCTATCAAACCGTTGATTGGCTATGTTACCGCTTTGCTCAGCCACTCTTATAGCGTTACTAGTTGCAGGTGAAGATTGGAGGCCGTTCCTTGTTGGAACATTTATTTACTTGTTGGGATATCATTATATTATCTTGTTATCTTAATGCATCTATACACTTGGTAAGGGTGGAAGGCTCGGCCTCTCGCCTAGTGTTTTGTTCCACTCTTGCCGCCCTAGTTTCCGTCATATCGGTGTTATGTTCCCGGATTTTTGCGTTCCTTACGCGGTTGGGTTATAATGGGAACCCCTTGATAGTTCGCCTTGATTAAAGCTTTTCCAGCAGTGCCCAACCTTGGTCTTACCATTTGCCACCTAGCCTCTTTTTCCCTTGGGTTTCCGGAGCCCGAGGGTCATCTTATTTTAAACCCCCCCGGGCCAGTGCTCCTCCGAGTGTTGGTCCAAACTAGAGTCCTGTGCAGCGTCCCCTCGGGGAAACTCGAGGTTTGGTTTTAGTTGTATGGAGCGCTCATCTGAGTGTGCCCTGAGAAAGAGATATGTGCAGCTCCTATCGGGATTTGTCGGCACATTCGGGCGGTGTTGCTGGTCTTGTTTTAACCTGTCGAAGTGTCTTGAGTTACCGAGATACCGAGTCTGATCAGAACGTCTTGGGAGGAGGTATATTCCTTCGTTGACCGTGAGAGCTTGTCATGGGCTAAGTTGGGACTCCCCTGCAGGGATTTGAACTTTCGAAAGCCGTGCCCACGGTTATGGGCAGATGGGAATTTGTTAATGTCCGGTTGTAGATAACTTGAACCGTAACTTAATTAAAATGAATCAACTGAGTGTGTTACCGTGATGGCCTCTTCTCGGCGGAGTCCAGGAAGCGGACACGGTGTTGGAGTAATGTTTGCACAGGTTGCTCTTTAGTTTCTCGCTCGTGCTTTGCCTCCTCTTCTCGCTCTCTTTTGCGAATAAGTTAGCCACCATACTTGCTAGTCGCTTACTGCAGCTCCTCTCATATTTTTACCTTGCCTTACCTATAAGCTTAAATAGTCTTGATCGCGAGGGTGCGAGATTGCTGAGTCCCTGTGGCTCACAGATTACTATCACATCAGATGCAGGGCCTGATGATTCCACTCCAGGAGACGCGTATGAGCTCAAGTGGGAGTTCGACGAAGACTCTCAACGTTACTATGTTTCCTTTCCCGATGATCAGTAGTGGTGCCTAGTTGGGGGTGAACGGGACCGTTGTCGCATGTTGGGTTCTCTTTTATTTTGGCGCCGTAGTCGGGCCATGAGTGTTTTGTTGATGTAATGTTATTTATGTACTTGATTGACGTGGCGAGTGTAAGCCAAATATGTTATCTCCCCTTTCATTATTATATTACATGGGATGTTGTGAAAATTGCCTAACTTACGACATATGCCTTCAATGCGATTATGTCTCTAAGTCGTGCCTCGACACGTGGGAGCTATAGTCGCATCGAAGGTGTTACATAGTAGCTATAGGTTCACTCGATAATCATTCATGTGGATATAGGCATCAATATGGATGTTCATAGTTCGCTATTGATCATTGAATGTCAGTTGGAGCAAGCGCCTGCGAGCGAGCATTGTGGCACCAATGAGCGAGAGCCAGCTAGCGTAGGTGTTTTTTTCGTTTGTCTTAAAAAATGATTTTTAAATGTTCACAAATTCGAAATTTTGAACGATTTTGAAATACACAGTGAACACTTATTTAATATATGATGAACTTTTTACTTATATACAATGACTTTTTTTTAATATAAGATGAACAATTTTAGAAAGTACAGACTCAAAAAATTATTTGATATACGATGAACATTTTATTTGTATACAATGGACTTTTTAAATATACAACAATTTCCAGTTATGCATTGAACATTTTTATACACGGTGAACAAGTTTTGACTTCCCAGTCAATTTTTGAAAATGTGATTTTTTTTCCTCGTTTGTGAACATTTGTTGAAATTGTGAACAAATTTTAAAATTCAGAACCTTTTTTGATAAAACAAAAACATATTTTAAAGACGTAAATATTTTTTAAAAACTAGATTTATTTTTTAGTTTTGAGACATTTTGAAATTTGCAAAATTTTGAGAAAAAAGAGAGTAGAAAATAAAAATGAAACCAAAAAACAAAAAGACAAAAAGCTGAAAAGGAAACAAAAACCAGTAAAAATTTGTTTTAAAAAATAGTCATGGATTTAAGAAGAAACAATTAAGAAAGGAAAATTAAAAAGAAACAGAAACAGAAAAGGAACAAGAAAAAAACAGAAAACCAGAAAACCGAGCAGAAAACACAGAGAAGAAAAAAAAAGCCGGAAAGTTCCCAAAAGCACTGCGAAGGCTCCCGCTCAGTGGCCGGCCCGCTTGACGCGCCTGTAGGCGATCGACGTGGTAATGCTCGCAAAGAGCGACAGATATCTTTTCGGAGACGCCCCGGCATCAGCATACACTGTTACCGCTCAAAAAAAAAAATCAGCATACACTGTTTTGCTAAGAAAAAGAAGGAAAACTCAGCATACACTGAACTAGTGAACTGTAAGATGAACACAGAATCGAGCCAGCTTTATTCACAGTCTCACAAAGATCAGAGATGGTACGATACAAGAGAATGCCCACACGAGACCAGCCTACAAGGGACGCCAATCTCTCAAAAGAAATATACAAGCAGCCGTCATTGGCATCCGATCCAAATCGGTACGCCGGCGAAGGCCGGCCGACATGGCCGTCTACTGCATCAGCCTCGCCCCCAGCAGGGACACCAGCGCGAACGACACCAAGGCGAGGGCGGAGGCCGGAGCGGCGCCGGTCGCCGCGCCGCCCGTGTCCGGTGCGGGAGCCGGCGCCGACGAAGGCGCCATGAAGTCCTGCGCCCACGCGGACGCGAGGGCAGAGGCCGCAACCGCTGCCACGAGCAGCACGGCGACCCGGGGAGCCATGAATTCACAACCTCGCGAGATGCTCCGAGCCCAAGATTTGTGCTGCGGTGGAGCCGTGGAATGCAATTGAGGGACGATTGCTGTGGGCTTTATAACAGCAAGCTGCTACAGGTTGCTGGCAGGGGGTGCTGAAACGGGCGCGAACTTGCCCACACGGCACGACACGGCCGGCCGGTCGTGCGGCGTGGGATTGCTGGCTTGGTTCGGCGCGAGCGCGTGGCTCCCTGCCCATGGCTCGGGCGGGAGGGCGGGCGGGCGCCCCTGGCTTTGGGGAGGGTGGACGTGACGCGCAGTCGTGTTGCCCGACTCGACCGCACCGACGGGGCGGGGTCACGCGCCTTGTGGAAGGCTGGAGCAGGGTGGTGACTTGGCTTGCACATTACCGGTTGCTGTGTCGTGCTGCGTGGGGCTTAATAACGGCGCTTTGCTTTCTTCATTGGCACAGGGGCGCGCTGTTTTCAGACGATGAACGGGGAATCGGAGGTTCTACTACTTACTTTGAACCGGAAAGAAGATTAATCGTTGGTTTGTTCAGAAGATCTTGTTGCAGTTTGTTACGTCCTGGAATGAACCGGATATGAGACATACGAAATCTACTTGCTAGTTCTTCACGGAAGATACCCTAAAAAAAAGTTCTTCACGGAAGATTGTGGAAGGCTGGCCATTTTTCTTTGTGAACATTCTCGGGTCATGAATGGCTGACAGCACAGTGTTCGCAATTGATTCCGTGACTCGGCCGGCGAAGTTGGGTAACACACAAAGATTCCGCGAGCGCTAAAATCTATCTCAACAAACGAGCCGGTAACTGAGAAAGATTTGAACCGGATGTTCAAGCCACAATGCTTTGCACATACTTTTATCCTTTCCGGATTATGGAAGTTGGAAACTTTTAATACCCCCGACCTCCATATGGCAAACTGTTGAAATACATATGGTCAAAATTATAACTTCAAGATTTATCGGAGCGGATGATTTTTTTTCTTCTGAAAAAAGATTGCCCCGACCTCTACATCGCCGTGATGCGTCCAACCACATGGAGCGGATGATGGAAGTGTGGCACATACATCAGTGATGCAACAAGTCATCGCGGCGCCGCTATATGCCAATCCTTGTGACATTGTTCATTGCAAAAAACTGAACTATGATCTTGCCAAAAAGAGAAAATTTTCAAACGCATACTCATATAATCAAGCTCTTTTTGCTAGAAAGGTCTTCACACAAGATTGTCACAGCAACCAACAAGCTTTATTCACAAGGCACATAATATGGACATACAATACATCATAGAAAAGAATGCCGAACAAACAAAAGAGGCCAGAGCCAGCAACGCCCATCAAACCACCGCCTATTTCTCAAAGGAAAAACTCTCTGCCCTCAGCCATCCAATCAGAAGCAGCAGCGATCCATCTACTGCATCATCGCCGCCGCGAGAAGGGACACCAGTGCCGAGGACACCAGGGCCAAAGCGGACACGCTGGCGGCCGCGCCGGCGTCAGGGGCCGGAGCGGGGGCCGAGGAAGGCGCCATGAAGTCCTGCGCCGAGGCAGAGGCGAAGAAGACGGCCACGGCCAGGAGCAGCACGGCGACGCGTGGAGCCATCACGACCTTGCGCTGTAGCTTGCGAGTAGATCGGAGAATCGGCGAGGAGGGGAGTGAGCAATATGGGGGCGCCGAGGTGGGATGCGAGGGAATGAGGGATGGATGGGGCGCCGTGGGGTTTATATAGCAGGCCCGCCGTCGGTTCGGTGGTCGCGCTCTTGCGCTATACAGGGGGCAAGAGTTGGGTGCGCGTGTGCGTGCGTAGTAGCAGGACGCGTTCGGCCGGTCGCGCGGGGTGGGAACGCACGTTGCGGTTCGGCGCGGCGAGTGCGCGGGTGTGGGGAGTTTCCGCGTCGCCGGCGCTCACAGCTCGCGCGCGCGATCGGTGCCAAAAGCCGATTTGTGGGCGTAAAGCCACGGCTGTCGATCGACCTCACATAGTGGCTTTGCACGTTGGCCCGGCCGGCCGCAACGAGGATTGAAGCTAAAGTGGCGACCCGCCGAATACCAAAATGTTCCCATGTGCCGACCGATTAGGGGCAATGGAACCAATTTAGATTTTTCCACGAGGTCGAGATTACAAAGTCCCACGAGGTCAGATATGTGGCAAAAACTGTCTCATAGACTGGTCAATATTAATGTAGATGCATCACTTCATGTGGATACTTTATCTGGAGCTTGCAGTGTTGTCATACGTGATGAACGAGGTGACTTTCTAGCAGCAGAGATTTGGTTTGTACCACATATCCGAGATGTTGATTCAGCGGAGCTCATGGCAATTAGAAATGGAATATACTTGTTGGCAAGTTTGGGGTGCAACAGTGTGGAGATTGAATCTAATTGCTCGTTTGCGGTGGAAACAATTCAGCAAATGGACTCTTATCTAGGACCCGACGTTGCATTGGTCTCTGAATGCAAGCAGTTGGCGATGGCCTTTGCCAAAATATCATTTAAACATTGTTTTCGGGAAGCTAGTCATCAGGTAGCAGATGAGCTAGCTAAGCATTCTTTTACTGCTAAATCTTCGGGTTCTTGGGATGATGTAATCCCTGACTTTGTTTCTCATTTACTTGTGAACGACATGACTATTATACGAGAAATAAAGTATATTTGCTATAAAAAAAAGTCTAACGACGCTTACCTTTTTTTCAGGCGAAAAGATGGCTACTTTTTGCGAATATATCATATCTAATATAAAGATTCAACGGAAGTACAAAGCACCCAAACATAATAAAAATTATATCGAGATCCATGGACAACCATACGACCATTGATGTCACCAAAACGAGCTGCTTCGCCGCTGTCGCCGCTCTCATACCAGAGCCGATCTGACCTTGTCGAGGACAACTAGCAAGTCTTCACGCACGTATCCCTAAGGACCAACGTTCGGGAGCCGCAGTCGTCGCCATTGAATTCTTGAATCGATATGAAGAACCTGACACCAAATCTAGCCGTTGCGTACGCACGATGAGAAAGACTAACCTCGCAGCTCCGAGGAGCTGGCAGGAACCTACGCCGGAGCTCCGTCTAATCCGTCCAAGCGAGCGAACTTGAGGAGGATCGGAGCCCGAAAAGTGACTCGAAGAAGAAGCGCCGCCATCCATCCGAGTGCCGCCCTTGCGAGAACCAAAACCCTACCTATCTAAGCCGAGGGACCGGGAATGCCCTCCCTGCCACCGAACGCCGGAGCAGCAGGTAGAGGGAAGGCGAATTCACGGACTCACTGACGAAGATCGAAGTGAGAAGGCTTTCCCTAATCATCTTGCGAGAGGGAAAAGAAAAAGCTAAACGTGCCGACAACTACTTTCTTGACACCCCTCTTGCACTAGATGACACGTAATTGAATGTTTACCTTCGGCCGACTTCATGCCTCTTTTTTTCCATCTTCCTAAAAGATATATGTATCAAACAAAAAACAAACATAATGAAGGCCCTCCTGGCTAACAAAGCTGAAACATGAAGGGCCCTTTTTATTAACAGGATTACAAAAAAGCGTGGGAATAGAAAAAAAATACAAAAATATGGTATTATTGCATGGCTAAAACAGATAACTGTGAAAACATGGGAATGTGTAGAATTGTGTGGTCAATTTGCAACAATAGGGAAAATAAGAGAATCCTAAACGACAAGTCAAATAATGATAAAAACATATGCTCATAAGAGATTAGGTGTGCCTAGCTTTGGTGAGGGAGGGGTGATAAGGGCGGCGTGCCTCCGACTAGATTCAGTGTTGTGCCTATTAGAAAAACTAGATTTAGTGCTTATAGTCGTCGCTAGGTGGTCCACGGACCAATAGTAATTTGTATTACTTCTGGTGTTTGTTGTGCTGCCATTATAGTTGATGAATTGATTGCAAATCTCTCTCAAAAAAATTAGGATAATATTATACTTTCTTAAGGTATTTGTCTTGTTCAATGTGCTATGAGTTAAAAAGGAGGTTTGAGTGCATTGTAAAATTCCTTCATTTCTCCTATGAAATCCAAACCAAAGGGAAAGATCCTTCTTTCTATGGCTCATTCCTTTGAATCAAATGGATGAATAATGTTATCATAAATTTTTTTCTTATTCCTATGTTTTTCCTCCAATATTCCTACAACTCAATGAGGTCCAACATGGGTGTTGCGGTTGGACAACAATCCAACAATTCAACAATGTACGGACGCCACCGGTATTTAGGAGGCTTATCAGTGGCGTGCACCAAAGAGACAACACCAGTAGTATTATTTGGTATGTCTTAGGGTCGTATTTGTGTATTTTTAGGGTTTTAGTGTTATCGTAAAAACTTTGTCATTGGCTTTTTTATATTTAATATAAATCATTAATAATGCCATGTATGTTTTTTAGGATTCATATGTTATTTTTATGTTATTAAATTTATTTAGGTATATAACAGTTATAATTCAAATTCGAACTACAAGTGCATTAAAAATACCCAATAAAATGGTAGAAAGATCATATTTAAGTTCTTTAGTATCTAGTTAGGTACTCTGCAGGAATGTTAGGAAAACTTAGATATTTGTATGGGAAAATTCAAACAAGTATACTTAGAACTTAGTGTTTTCGAATTTTAGAAGAATGTTGATGAAGTCTATTTAAACTTGGCATGGCGTGTTGGTATGACCTTTATAGGTTGTGGTTAAAATTTGAGAGATATTCACAAATTTTGTGATGCACATTGCATAGAAATTGATGTATCTCCAAGTAACAATCATAGTTTCAAAGGGAAAGTCCAATATTTGAATGCAAAACCATAGTTTTCATCATTTGTAAATGAAACATTTTCTACCTTGTAGATACATTTCGACCGTAAAGTCCAATATATGAATGCAAACTCGTAGTTTTCCTTTTCGGGCAGTGCTATGGGTCCGCCGACGAATAAACTAAAAATATCCACCGCCTCAGCACCCATTAGATTTGATGCCATCCGATGGTCAACCTTGTCCCAACGTTGCAACAGAGCACATGTTGCACAAACCCTTTTGCAACATAGGTGTTGTTGCATAAATTTTTTATCGTCTTCACTTTTCTGCAACATGGGTGTTGTTGCGGAAGGAACTTTTGCAACATAGATGATGTTGCAGTTTTTTTTCGTCTTCAGTTTTCCGCAACATGGGTGTTGTTGCGGAAGAAACTTTTGCAACATAAATGATGTTGCAGAATTATTTTTTTGCCTTCACTTTTCTGTAGCATGGGTGTTGTTGCAGAAAAAACTTTTGCAACACAGATGATGTTGCGGGAAAAAATCAATGAAAATGAAGGTATAGAAACGCTGACGTCGTTGCCGACAGCACCATCGTCGTCTGCGTCGTGGCCGCCAACCACAAGGACATCCATCCTCCGAGCTCCCGGCCCAAGCGCCGCCAATCCCCGTCGTCGGCTCCGTCGGGCGACGAGCTCGCATGCTACCTCCATGGCGCTTGTTGTTGTAGTAACAGCTACTGCTTGCATACTACCTCCATGGCCGCCCACGGCGGGGTTGTGATGCCTAGTGTGTTGGGGAACGCAATATTTAAAAAAAACCTACAATCATGCAAGATCTATCTAGGAGATGCATAGTAACGAGAGGGGGAGAGTATGTCTACGTACCCTCGTAGACCGAAAGCGGAAGCATTGTGAAACGCGGTTGATGCAGTCGAACGTCTTCGCGATCCAACCGATCAAGTACCGAACGCATGGCACCTCCGCGATCTGCACATGTTCAGCTCGGTGACGTCCGTCGTACTCTTGATCCAGCTGAGGCCGAGGGAGAGTTTCGTCAACACGATGACGTGATGACAGTGATCATGAATTTACCGACGTCGGGCTTCGCCTAAGCATTACAACGATATGACCGAGGTGGAATTCTGTGGAGGGGGGCACCGCACACGGCTAAACAATCAACTTGTGTGTCTATGGGGTGCCCCCTTCCCCGTATATGAAGGAGTAGAGGAGGGGAGGGCCGGCCCTCATAGGGCGCGCCCAAGGGGGAGAGTCCTACTCCCAGTAGGAGTAGGTTTCCCCCTTCCTAGTAGGAGTAGGAGAAGAAGGAAGAGGGAGAGAGGGAAGAAAAGGGGCCCCCCACCCAATTCGGATTGGGCTTGGGGGGGCACCCTCCACCTGGTTGCCTCCTCATCTCTCTCACTAAGGCCCAATAAGGCCCATTGACTCCCCGAGGGGTTCCGGTAACCCCCCGGTACTCTAGTAAATGCCCGAACTCATCTGGAACCATTCCGATGTCCAAACATAGCCTTACAATATATCGATCTTTATGTCTCGACCATTTCAAGGCTCCTCGTCATGTCCGTGATCACATCCGGGACTCTGAACTACCTTCAGTACATCAAAACACATGAACTCATAATACTAATCGTCATCGAACGTTAGGCGTGCGGACCCTACGGGTTCGAGAACTATGTAGACATGACCGAGACTAACTTCCGGTCAATAACCAATAGCGGAACTTGGATGCTCATATTGGTTCCTACATATTCTACGAAGATCTTTATTGGTCAAACCGCATAACAACATACGTTGTTCCCTTTGTCATCGGTATGTTACTTGCCCGAGATTCGATCGTCGGTATCTCAATACCTAGTTCAATATCGTTACTGGCAAGTCTCTTTACTCATTCCGTAATGCAACATCCCACAACTAACTCATTAGTCACATTGCTTGCAAGGCTTATAGTGATGTGCATTACCAAGAGGGCCCAAAGATACCTCTCCTACAATCGGAGTGACAAATCCTAATCTTGATCTATGCCAACTCAACAAACACCATCGGAGACACCTGTAGAGCATATTTATAGTCACCCAGTTACGTGGTGACGTTTGATAGCACACTAAGTGTTCCTCCGGTATTCGGGAGTTGCATAATCTAATAGTCATAGGAATATGTATAAGTTATGGAGAAAGCAATAGCAATAAACTAAACGATCATAGTGCTAAGCTAACGGATGGGTCAAGTCAATCACATCATTCTCTAATGATGTGATCCCCTTCCTCAAATGACAACTCATGTCTATGGTTAGGAAACTTAACCATCTTTGATTAACGAGCTAGTCAAGTAGAGGCATACTAGTGACACTCTATTTGTCTATGTATTCACACATGTACTAAGTTTCCGGTTAATACAATTCTAGCATGAATAATAAACATTTATCTTGACATAAGGAAATATAAATAACTTTATTATTGCCTCTAGGGCATATTTCCTTCAGTCTCCCACTTGCACTAGAGTCAATAATCTAGATTACATTTTAATGATTACCCATGGAGTCTTGGTGCTGATCATGTTTTGCTCGTGAGAGAGGCTTAGTCAATGGGTCTGCAACATTCAGATCCGTATGTATCTTGCAAATCTCTATGTCTCCCTCCTTGACTTGATCGCGGATGGAATTGAAGTGTCTCTTGATGTGTTTGGTTCTCTTGTGAAATCTGGATTCCTTTGCCAAGGCAATTGCACTAGTATTGTCACAAAAGATTTTAATTGGACCCGATGCACTAGGTATGACACCTAGATCGGATATGAACTCCTTCATCCAGACTCCTTCATTTGTTGCTTCCGAAGCAGCTATGTACTCTGCTTCACACGTAGATCCCACCACGACGCTCTGCTTGGAACTGCATCAACTGACAGCTCCGCCATTCAATAAAAATACGTATCCGGTTTGTGACTTAGAGTCATCCGGATCAGTGTCAAAGCTTGCATCAACGTAACCATTTACGACGAGCTCTTTGTCACCTCCATAAATGAGAAACATATCCTTAGTCCTTTTCAGGTATTTTAGGATGTTCTTGACCGTTGTCCAGTGATCCACTCCTGGATTAGTTTGGTACCTCCCTGCTAAACTAATAGCAAGGCAAACATCAGGTCTGGTACACAACATTGCATACATGATAGAACCTATGGCTGAAGCATAGGGAATGACTTTCTTTTATCTCTATCTTCTGCAGTGGTCGGGCATTGTGTCTGACTCAACTTCACACCTTGTAACACAGGCAAGAACCCTTTCTTTGCTTGATCCATTTTGAACTTCTTCAAAACTTTATCAAGGTATGTGCTCCGTGAAAGTCCAATTAAGTGTCTTGATCTATCTCTATAGATCTTGATGCCCAATATATAAGCAGCTTCACCGAGGTCTTTCATTGAAAAATTCTTATTCAAGTATCCTTTTATGCTATTCAGAAATTCAGTATCATTTCTGATCAGCAATATGTCATCCACATATAATATCAGAAATGCTACAAACCTCCCACTCACTTTCTTGTAAATACAAGCTTCTCCAAAAGTCTGTATAAAACCATATGCTTTGATTACACTATCAAAGCGTATATTCCAACTCCGAGAGGCTTGCACCAGTCCATACATGGATCACTGGAGCTTGCACACTTTGTTAGCACCCTTTGGAGCGACAAAACCTTCCGGTTGCATCATATACAACTCTTCTTTAAGATATCCATTAAGGAATGCAGTTTTGACACCCATTTGCCAAATTTCATAATCATAAAATGCGGCAATTGCTAACATGATTCAGACGGACTTAAGCATCGCTACGGATGAGAAGGTCTCATCGTAGTCAACTCCTTGAACTTGTCGAAAACCTTTTGCAACAAGTTGAGCTTTGTAGACAGTAATATTACCGTCAGCGTCAGTCTTCTTCTTGAAGATCCATTTATTCTCTATGACTTGCCGATCATCGGGCAAGTCAACCAAAGTCCACACTTTGTTCTCATACATGGATCCCATCTCAGATTTCATGGCCTCAAGCCATTTTGCCGAATCTGGGCTCATCATCACTTCCTCATAGTTTGTAGGTTCGTCATGGTCAAGTAACATGACTTCCAGAACACGATTACCATACCACTCTGGTGCGGATCTTACTCTGGTTGACCTATGAGGTTCGGTAGTAACTTGATCAGAAGTTTCATGGTCATCATCATTAGCTTCCTCACTTACTGATGTAGGAATCACTGGAACTGATTTCTGTGATAAACTACTTTCCAATAAGGGAGCATGTACAGTTACCTCATCAAGTTCTACTTTCCTCCCACTCACTTCTTTCGAGAGAAACTCTTTCTCTAGAAAGGATCCATTCTTAGCAACGAATATCTTGCCTTTGGATCTATGATAGAAGGTGTACCCAACAGTCTCTTTCGGGTATCCTATGAAGACACATTTCTCTGATTTGGGTTCGAGCTTATCAGGTTGAAACTTGTTCACAAAAGCATCGCAGCCCCAAACTTAAAAAACAACAACTTGGGTTTCTTGACAAACCACAGTTCATAAGGTGTCGTCTCAACGGATTTCAATGGTGCCCTATTTAACATGAATACAGCCGTCTCTAAAGCATAACCCCAAAACGATGGCGGTAAATCAGTAAGAGACATCATAGATCACACCATATCTAATAAAGTGCGGTTACGATGTTCGGACACACCATTACGCTGTGGTGTTTGTCGGTGTCAAAACCGGCGGATCTCGGGTAGGGAGTCCCGAACTGTGCGTCTGAGGTTGATGGTAACAGGAGACAAGGGACACGAAGTTTTACCTAGGTTCAGGCCCTCTTGATGGAGGTAATACCCTACGTCTTGCTTGATTAATATTGATGAGTATGGGGGTTACAAGAATTGATCTACCACGAGATTGTAATGGTTAAAACCCTAGAAGTCTAGCATGTATGACTATGATTGCCTCTACGGACTAAACCCTCCGATTTATATGGACATTGGAGGGGACTAGGGTTGTACAAAGTCGGTTACAGAGAAACGAAATAGTACATCCGGCCGCCTAGCTTGCCTTCCACGCAAAGGAGAGTCCTATCCGGACACAGGAGGAAGTCTTCTATCTTGTATCTTCATGGCCCAATAGTCTGGCCCACGTCACACAGGCCGGACGCCCGAGGACCCCTTAATCCAGGACTCCCTCAGTAGCCCCCGAACCAGGCTTCAATGAAGAGGTGTCTCGCGTGCAGATTGTCTTCGACATTGCAAGGGAGGTTCCTCCTCCGATCACTTCAAAGCACCTGACTTAAAGAGATGTATTCATCCTTCCATTGACTGTCGCACTCATCGGCTTCTACGCCTCCACACCTTCTGCTTCCACGCGTCGAGTGAATACGAGAGGTCGGGGTATTTTTTGCATAACCCCCCTCCGGCCACATAAGGAAGGCCTCAATTTAAAGGGATTGGAAATCAGATCCATTCCACACCCAGCGGAAAATCCTCAGAGCCTTGCCAGAGGAAAGCATTAGACATGGCTAGCGTCCCTAGTTCCTCCTCCCGTCCTCACGGCTCCAAAAAAGGTGATTGGGAGAGATGCTCTGTATCCCACGAGCAGTTGGTTAAGCTCCAAACACAGGGATTCCTTCCCCCCGCAGATCTGGTCCCTGTTCAAGCAGGATTGACCTCCTACACAGTCGAAGTTCTGGCGGAAAATTTCCCCAATCCAACTAGGGGGAACGGGTGTGCTTCGTATCTCATTTGTTGAGAGGCGTTGGGTTTCCAATCCACCCTTTCCTCCGTGGACTCCTGGAGTATTACGGCCTCCAACTGCACAACCTCACGCCGGCCTCTATACTGCACATCGCGGGTTTTGTTGCCCTGTGTGAGCTTTTCCTTGGCTGTGAAGCCCACTTTGATTTGTGGAGGAAACTATTCTGCCTCGTCCCTCGCAACCGAGAAAGGTCGATATTCGAGGTGGGCGGTGCCGAGGTATGGCGCATAGTTGGGTCCGGATACCTGTCCGGCACGCCGAAGAAGGCGCCCGAAGAATGGCCCTCGGAATGGTTCTATATTGAGGATGTTGGTCTCCCCGACCCAGTGCGAAGGGGTCTTCCCAAATTTTTAAGTGCTCCGTTAAAGAAACGCCACAGCTGGCGCCCCCGGAGCCTCGAAGAGGAAGATAGCGCGGAAGTCCGTCAATTGATGGGCAAGATAAGGATGCTCGCCCAGTCCGGATTGTCAATAATCAAAGTGATGGCGACTTCCATAGTGCGGGGGGTCCAGCCACTTCAATACAGAGGGCTTCCCATGTGGAACTATAATGGGGAGGATGACTCCTCATGCTGCGGTCGGAAGGGTCCGAACACTCCCGCCGCTTTGGTCAAAATATTGGCCGAACTGTACAAAGGGGAGAAAGAGGATTTCACTCGTCTGAAACGTCGAGATGGATTTGCCATGTACAATCCTCCGAGCTGGGTGAGTTATAATCCCACCACTTTACTCGATCCTCTCCCTGAATCGCTTTTAATGGATATTAACCCATCTATTCATAACAGGAATGGCGGAAGGTCACCGAGGGGATTTATAGTCCTGCCCCACAGCCAGAGGATCCCAACCGGGACTTAGACCCCGGATTCTAAGAAGATCCGGACATATTTGTGGAGGTTGAGGATGGAGTATTCTACCAAGCGAGCTACGATGGCACAGTAGTGCCAATCGTGGCCAACTATCCCGGCCTCCTTCCTGCCTCACATGTAACTAATCAAGAGACATCTTCTTCGAAAGAGCTTCCTCATTACGCCTCACCCACCGCACTATTTCCTGCTCTAAAGGGGAGGCGCTCGATGCCACAACGTGCACCAGAGGCATCTCCTAGGAGATCAGTGCCCGTGCCGAGCAAATCTTCGAAGAGAAAGGCGAACAATAATACGACAGAACCTTCATCAAAGAGGTATGATTTTTAACCATGCCTCCTGGCAGTCATATCAAACTGTGACATTATCCGCTGTGTCTTATCAGGAAAAGCGTTTGCCGGACTATGTCTGGGGATCCAGGCGGCCATGCCTCCACTAGTCAGATTCCAGACCCTGCCCTAAGGGCGGGGGCTGACACGGGAGTGGTGCCGGACTGTCCTTCCATAGAGGATTCGGATGATATGTCCGTTACAAACTCTGAAGTGGAGAGCGCCATGAATCATCGGCGCCGGAGGGCCGCTCTCCGCGACCCCGGCTTCAGAAGAGGCACTCAATGCCTTTAGCTCGGCCGATGCATACATCCGAGCTGCTCGGGATGGACTTGCCAGAGCCATGGACCAGCATTTAAAAGATATGCGGGTAAGTGTAGATTTGATAATCATATACCAGTAGCCCCCGAGACTTGCAACAGTTGATACAACTGATTTAAGGATCATTGTATAATCAGGCACTCACGGAGAAGAATAGCCTGCTGTCTCAAGAGCTGGAAAAGTGTCAGACCCAGTTAGCTGCGGCTACAACCGAATTGGAGAAATCCAAGGGGGCATCACCGGGTAATGTTTCCCCACATCAGAAAAAAGTATAATCATATACCAGTAATGTTTAATACTGTTGTGTTTCCGCTGACAGGACCAGTAGATCAACCGAGGGAAAAGCTGAAGATCGCTCAGGCTGGTGAACAGGAGGCCAAAAGGCAACATGCGGTAGGTGAGCGTGTGTTGACGCGGGTCAGGGATGAAAAGAACAAGCTGCAGGATTCAAATACCATGATGGGCGAAGAACTAAAAGATGTGCGAGCCCAGCTAGCTAACGCTGTCAAAGAGAATAGGAGGCTACAAGGCGGCATATTCAGTATGCGTCTGACTTTGCCTTTATGTAATTCGGTGAAGAAATGATCTGACAGATTTATGTCTGCAGGTATGTTGACTGGCCGTCCAGAAGAGGAAATGTCTGGCTCTCAAAGCGACCTTCTACAAGAGCTGTCCCAATTGCACGAGCGAGCTCGGCAAGCAATGCGGAGCATTGCCAAAGCTTTGTGGCCATCCGACTCTCCTCCAGGGAGTATGGAGGAGCTTGTGAAGCTATTCCAGGGAGCTCGGCGGCACTTCCGATTATGGAAGATATCAGCCTGCCGAGAAGGTGCGCGAGAGGCCTGGGCCATGGTAAAAACACGGTACACCAAGCTCGATCCGAATAATATGGCCCGGGTCGGACCTAAGGGGTCAGATGGAAAAGAAATTCCAGTTAGTTTGGTATATGACCAAGTAAATGTAGCCACCACATTTTCCCAACAGGATTGTAAGCTAGACAGCCTGTTAGACGACATAGAGGAAGAAGTTTTTGAGTCTAAATGACTATGTACTTCAATTGACAAATTTGTCCCTAGCCGGATTGTAAAACGATTGTCATGGCAGACCTTTTCGCTTCGACCTCTGGACCCGAAGGCTCAGAGTGTTTTCGAATACCCGCTCAGTAATATAAACCGGGGCATGCGTGGAAACTAGGCGTAGGGGTCATAGTTGGTTGAACAGACAAGCTGTATCCGGCTAGCTATGTTATATTACATTGTAATTGTAAGAAACATCTTGCAGGGAGAATATTTCCGTTAAGGGTTCCTTTCCCTGGGCGAATATGCGTTAGTATGCATGTCCGAACTGTGATTGAAAAAATCATAGTGTGAGTGACATCTGGCGGTTCATAGTGTAATGAGTGTAACACGTCTTTAGTCCGCCGACCGAATATTCCCTTAAGAACGCTAGCTTTCGGCTTCACCCAGTCTGAGATACACGTCCGGATGACCCGGCAGTAACAATCGCAGAGGTGCTCCCTTTATGCCCTAGCCGAACAAACGGGAATGTAGGGCATAAGCACAGGAGCCAGGAAACCTAGCTTGGCCAAAACTTAAGTCATAACGATGCATATAATGGCGAAGAAAAGGTACATATGCGGAAGAGGACACATATGTGTTGAGCTTGATGCTCGGAAAATAATAATAAGCTTCTGTGAAAGAAGCCCCCAGGTATTATGAGTGTATACATTTAAGGATGTGTACATCATAGGTGCGCGGTGTGGCCGCACAAGAGCTAAACGAAAAGTTAAAGAGAGGAAAAGAAAATAATGGAAACAAAGGGGGAAGGGGACGAACAAAGAGTCCGGCTCTAGGCGTAGAATCTTCGGATTCTGGCGGCATTCCATGGTTCGGCTCTAAGCGGTTGTCTGATGTATCACGCAGGCAGTACGCTCCTCCAGTGAGAACTTCATCTATGATGAAGGGACCCTCCCACTTGGGCTTGAGTTTGTCCTTTTTCTTCTCTGATAAGCGTAGAATGAGTTCGCCAACGTTATAAGTCTTGGCCCGCACTTCTCTATTTTGATATCTGTGAGCCTGCTGTTGATAAAATGCGGAACGGGCTATTGCGACGTCGCGCTCCTCCTCCAGGGCATCTAAGCCATCCTGCCGATCAAGCTCAGCCTCTCTCTCTCTCTCTTCGTATATGCGCACCCGAGGTGAGTCATGAATAATGTCGCAGGGCAACACAGCCTCTACGCCGTACACCATGAAGAAGGGTGTATATCCGGTAGCGCGATTGGGCATGGTCCGAGGCCCACAGAGTACGGAGTCGAGCTCCTCAACCTAGTGCTTGTCTGATTCTTTCAAAGACCGCACTAGTCTAGGCTTAATGCCGCTCATGATAAGACAATTAGCTCGTTCAACTTGACCGTTTGTTTGGGGATGATAGACCGAGGCGTAATCAAGTTTAATGCCCAATTTAGCACACCAGGATTTCACTTCGTCGGCTGTGAAATTGGAGCCGTTATCGGTGATGATATTGTGTGGGACACCATAACGGTGCACGACACCGGATATAAAGTCTATCACCAGTCCAGCTTTGGCCGTTTTCACTGGTTTGGCCTCTATCCACTTGGTGAATTTATCTACCATGACTAGCAGATATTTTTTCTTATGGCTCCCTCCTTTAAGGGGTCCCACCATATCAAGCCCCCAGACCGCAAAAGGCCAAGTAATGGGGATTGTATGTAGTGTAGTAGGTGGCATATGGCTTTGATTGGCGAAGAGCTGGCATCCAACACAACGTTGGACCAAGTCCTGTGCGTCTGCTCTGGCTGTCGGCCAGAAGAAACCTGTACGGAAGGCTTTACTTACAAGGGCCCGGGCCGTGGCATGGTGACCGCCGAGGCCAGCATGAATTTCAGCCAAGAGTTGCCGTCCTTCTTATTTGGAGATACATCTTTGAAGGACTCTGATAGCACTTTTCTTGTAGAGCTCTCCGTCATGGACCTTGTAGGCATTCGAGCGCCGAACAATGCAGCAAGCCTCATTCTGGTCCGCAGGGAGCTCTCGCCTATTGAGGTAGGCCAGGAACGGTTCGGTCCATGTGGCAATTACTGCCATTATTAGATGGGCCGATGGTGTTATTTCGGTGGCTGGGCCCCCGATGATATCGGTATTATGTTCGAAATCTATTGGTATAGTCGGATCCGGGCTAGTGTTGCCACTCTCATCCTGCCACACCACAGGTGGCTTGAAGAGCCTTTCCAAAAAGATGTTAGGCGGGACGGGGTCGCACTTGGCACCAATGCGAGCAAGGACGTCCGCCGCTTGATTACTTTCTCGAGCCACCTGATGAAACTCGAGTCCCTCGAACCGAGCTGATATCTTGAGTACGGCGTTATGGTAGGCCGCCATCTTCGGATCCTTAGCATCGAAGTCTCCATTTATTTGGGATATTGCGAGATTTGAATCCCCGCGCACCTCCAGGTGTTGTATGCCCATGGAGGTAGCAATCCGAAGACCATGCAATAAGCCTCATATTCAGCTATGTTGTTGGAGTCTCTGTATAATATTTAGAGTACATACTTGACTGTGTCTCTAGTGGGAGACGTTAAAACGACGCCTGCTCCTAAACCAGCCAGCATTTTAGAGCCATCAAAGTACATGACCCAGTTGGAATATGTGCCGTACTCTTTAGGGAGTTCGACCTCTGTCCATTCAGCGACGAAGTCGGCCAATACCTGGGATTTAACGGCCCGCATGGTTTGTATGTTATGTCAAATGGTAAGAGCTCAATAGCCCACATGGAAATCCGACCCATAGCGTCGCGGTTATTTATTATATCATTGAGTGATACTTCGGAAGCTACCGTAATCGAACACTCTTGGAAGTAGTGTCGTAGCTTCCGGGATGCCATGAATACCGCATATACTATATTTTGGTAATGTGGGTACCGGGATTTGCATGGTGTGAGGACAGTGGATATGTACTATACCGGTTTTTGGAGTGGGAACTTGTGTCCGTCCTCCTCTCGCTCAACGACGAGCACTGCACTCACCACCTAGTGTGTTGTAGAGATGTATAATAACATTAGTTCGCCGATGGTTGGTGCGGCCAGGATTGGGTTGCTCGCTAAAAGAGCCTTTATTTCCTCCAGTATGGCTGTTGCTGCTTCTGTCCACACGAAGTGGTTGGAACATCGGAGAAGGCGATAAAGTGGCAATGCTTTTTCTCCTAGTCTTGAGATAAAGCGGCTTAAAGCTGCCATGCACCCGGCTAGTTTTTGGACCTGTTTAAGGTCGGTTGGCGTAGCCAATTGTGACAAAGCTTGGATTTTGGTTGGATTTGCCTCAATTCCTCTATTGGAAACAATGAAGCCCAGCAGTTTTCCAGCGGAACACCAAAAACACACTTTTCCAGATTGAGCTTAATGTCATATGTCCGGAGATTGTCGAATGTGAGACGTAAGTCGTCTATTAATGACTCGACGTGTTTAGCTTTGATAACAACGTCATCCACATATGCCTCCACTGTCTTGCCGATTTGCTTCTCCAGGCATGTTTGAATCATGCGTTGGTAGGTGGCACCGACATTTTTAAGTCTGAAGGGCATAGTGTTGAAGCAGAAAGGCCCGTATGGGGCGATGAATGCCGTTGCGGCTTGATTGGATTCCTTCATTTTAATTTGATGGTATCCAGAGTATGCGTTGAGAAAACACAGTGAGTTGTGTCCTGCAGTAGCATCAATGATCTGATCGATGCGGGGGAGGGGGAAGGGATCCTTAGGGCAAGACTTATTGAGGTCTTTGAAGTCAACGCACATGCGCCAGGATTTGTCCTTCTTTGGTACCATCACCGGGTTTGCTAGCCAGTCCGGGTGTTCTATTTCTTTGATGAATCCGGTCTCGATTAACTTGGCTAGCTCCTCCTCCATGGCTTGTCGTTTAGGTTTGGAGAAGCACCGCGGTGTTTTCTTGACCGGCTTATATCCTTTCAATATATTGAGGCTGTGTTCGGCTAGCCTGTGTGGGATTCCTGGCATATCAGAAGGGTGCCAGGCGAATATATCCTAGTTCTCGCGCAGGAACATTCGTAGTGCGGCGTCAACCATTGGGTCCAGCTGTGCCCCGATGGAAGCTGTCTTCTTGGAGTCCGTCGGGTGGACTTGGAATTTGACTATTTCGTCTGCTGGTTTGAAGGAGGTAGATTTGGGACGCTTATCAAGGATTACGTCGTCCCTATCCACCGTAGAGTGCAGCGCAGTTAACTCTTCGGCCGTGAGGGCTTCGTAAAGTGGCTCGAGGGCCAGGGATGCGGTTTTGTTTTCAGCGTCGAGTGCTATGTCCGAATCACTGGTAGGAATGATGATTCTGTTGGGCCCAGGCATCTTAAGCTTCATGTACCTATAATGAGGCATAGCTTGGAAGCGTGTAAATGCATCTCGCCCCAATAGGGCGTGATATCCGCTGTTGAAAGGGGCCACTTGGAAGGTTATCTCCTTTGACCAATAATTCTCCGGCGTGCCGAATACCACGGCAAGTGCGACTTTTCCTGCACACCACGCCTCCCGACTGGGAATAATTCCTCGGAAGGTCATGCTGCTTTGCTCAATGCGGCTCCTGTCTATTTCCATTTTGTTGAGTGTATCCTCATAGATGAGGTTTAGTCCGCTGCCGCCGTCCATGAGCACTTTGGTGACCCGAAAACCGTCCAAAATTGGATTGAGGACCAAGGAGGCCGGTGCCCGGACTGTCCGGAATCTTGGTTTGTCACTGCTATTGAAAGTTATGGCCGCGTCGTTCCATGGGTTTATCGCGGTGACTTGGCAGACTTCGGCGAGGTCGCGGAGGGCCCTTTTGCGCCGATTGTTTGAAGCGAAAGTCTCAAAGACCATCAATACACTGAGGTCGTCGTCTTCCGGGGGGTGTTGCTCTGGGATATTTTTAGTGAGGATATCCTCGCCGCTCTTGGCCACTTGCCGGAGTATCCAACATGCTCTAAGGCTGTGGGTCGGTATGGTATCCAATGTTGTGTGTATTTTGCATGGCCTATCGAGTCATCCCTCTAGAACGGTTCTGTGCCCCTTAATGGGCTTAGATTTCTTTACTGTTGGTTCAGGTGCCCCACGAGGATGCATCCTTTTTGCCCGGATGAAGGGTTGAGTAGAAACTGGTAGTTTCCAGTGAGCTGCCTGAGTTTTCCAAGCGCTTTCCATTGTGCAATACTTCTGTACGATAATTGCCAAGTCAGCGAAATGTAATATGCGACGTTGGTTGATGGCGTTGAGGATTCCTATGTTCGTGCAATTATTGCAGAATGCTGAGATTGCATCTTCGTCGCGGCAATCTTTAATCCTGTCTTTGACAAGGAGGAATCTAGCCCAAAAGTGATGGACTGTTTCCTGAGACTGCTGTTGTATGTACATGAGATCGCGTACGTCTGGGTGGGTGGGTGGCTTTAAATCTGTACCCTGACCCAATTTGGGATCTGGAGTTTGAGAAATCTCCGAGCTTAATGGTTCGGGCTCCGGGATATCAACTGATTTTTCCAGCCCATCATCTGATTCTAGGTTCGAAGAACAGGGCGCGTCGTTCCGTGGACAGGTATCCGGCTCTTCGAGCTCGGAAATACGAACATAGTTCATCCTTAATATAGGGGAAGAGTTGTTTTCTTGCTCCTCTACTACCGCTATCTGATGGGTGATCGGCGGAGATTTGATTTCTCTCTGATCGGGTTTAAGCCCAATCTGATCGTAGTCTGTAGTGACCCCCAAGGCGGTGATGCGATCTAGGAGTTCGTTTAAAGACGACAACTCCGTTGGATCCATCCGTTTGGAGTATTCAGAGTCAAAACGGAGGTGATTTTCGATGACTCGAGAAGTCATCGTCGGCTCGATGGCCGTACGGGCGGTCATGGTGAAGCTGCCCAGCTGGAGGGTTTGGCCTGAGGCCAGGGCTCCTGCGGAGGTGATGTTGTCCTTGATAACAAGGCGAGCCATCAATCCTGTCTTCAACGTCACAGCGGAACTTTCAATGAAAGCACCAATGTCGGTGTCAAAACCGGTGGATCTCGGGTAGGGGGTCCCGAACTGTGCGTCTGAGGTTGATGGTAATAGGAGACAAGGGACACGAAGTTTTACCCAGGTTTGGGCCCTCTTGATGGAGGTAATACCCTACATCCTGCTTGATTAATATTGATGAGTATGGGGGTTACAAGAATTGATCTACCACGAGATTGTAATGGTTAAAACACTAGAAGTCTAGCTTGTATGACTGTGATTGCCTCTATGGACTAAACCCTCTGGTTTATATAGACACCGGAGGGACTAGGGTTGTACAAAGTCGGTTAGAGAGAAGGGAAATAGTACATCTGGCCGCCTAGCTTGCATTCCACGCAAAGGAGAGTCCTATCCGGACATGGGAGGAAGTCTTCTATCTTGTATCTTCACGGCCCAATAGTCCGGCCCACGTCACACAGGCCGGACGCCCGAGGACCCCTTAATCCAGGACTCCCTCAGTGTTCGAGGTGGCGTGAGTTGCGAAACTATTCCGCATTGTTTCAAATGAAGACCAAAATCGTAACTCAAATATTCTCCTCCACGATCAGATCGTAGAAATTTTATTTTCTTGTTACGATGATTTTCCACTTCACTGTGAAATTCTTTGAACTTTTCAAATGTTTCAGACTTATGTTTCATCAAGTAGATATACCCATATCTGCTCAAATCATCTGTGAATGTCAGAAAATAATGATACCCACCACGAGCATCAACACTCATCGGACCGCATACATCAGTATGTATTATTTCCAATAAGTCTGTTGCTCGCTCCATTGTTCCTGAGAATGGAGTCTTAGTCATCTTGCCCATGAGGCATGGTTCGCAAGCATCAAGTGATTCATAATCAAGTGATTCCAAAAGTCCATCAACATGGAGTTTCTTCATGCGCTTTATACCAATATGACCTAAACGGCAGTGCCACAAATAAGTTGCACTATCATTATTAAACTTATATCTTTTGGCTTCAATACTATGAATATGTGTATCACTACTATCAAGACTTAGTAAAAATAGACCACTCATCAAGGGTGCATGACCATAAAAGATATTACTCATATAAATAGAACAACCATTATTCTCTGATTTAAACGAATAACGTCTCACATCAAAAAAGATCCAAATATAATGTTCATGCTTAACGCTGGCACCAAATAACAATTATTCAGGTCTAAAACTAATCCCGAAGGTAGATGTAGAGGTAGCGTGCCGACGGCGATCACATGGACTTTGGAACCATTTCCCACGCGCATCGTCACCTCGTCCTTAGCCAATCTTTGCTTAATCCGTAGCCCCTGTTTCGAGTTGCAAATATTAGCAATAGAACCAGTATCAAATACCCAGGCGCTACTGCGAGCATTAGTAAGGTACACATCAATAACATGTATATCAAATATACCTTTCACTTTGCCATCCTTCTTCTCCGCCAAATACTTGGGGCAGTTTCGCTTCCAGTGACCAGTCCCTTTGCAGTAGAAGCACTCAGTCTCAGGCTTGGGTCCAGACTTGGGCTTCTTCACTTGAGCAGCAACTTGTTTGCCGTTCTTCTTGAAGTTCCCCTTCTCCCCTTTACCCTTTTTCTTGAAACTAGTGGTCTTGTTGACCATCAACACTTGATGCTCCTTCTTGATTTCTACCTCCGCAACCTTTAGCATTGCGAAGAGCTCGGGAATCGTCTTATCCATCCCTTTCATATTATAGTTCATCACGAAGCTTTTGTAGCTTGGTGGCAGTGATTGAAGAACTCTGTCTATCACACTATTAACTGGAAGATTAACTCCCAGCTGAGTCAATTGATTGTGGTACCCAGACATTCTGAGTATATGCTCACTGACATAACTATTCTCCTCCATTTTGCAGCTGTAGAACTTATTGGAGACTTCATATCTCTCAATCCGGGCATTTGCTTGAAATATTAACTCCAACTCCTGGAACATCTCATATGCTCCATGACGTTCAAAACATCGTTGAAGTCCCGGTTATAAGCCGTAAATCATGGCACACTGAACTATCGAGTAGTCATCAGCTTTGCTCTGTCGGGTGTTCATAACATCTGGCGTTGCTCCTGCAGCGGGTTTGGCACCTAGCGGTGCTTCCAGGACATAATTCTTCTGTGCAGCAATGAGGATACTCCTCAAGTTACGGAACCAGTCCGTGTAATTGCTACCATCATCTTTCAACTTAGCTTTCTCTAGGAACGCATTAAAATGCAATGGAACAACAGCACGACCATTTATCTACAACAACATAGACATGCAGAATACTATCAGGTACTAAGTTCATGATAAATTAAAGTTCAATTAATCATATTACTTAAGAACTCCCACTTAGATAGACATCCCTCTAATCATCTAAGTGATCACGTGATCCATATCAACTAAACCATGTCCGATCATCACGTGAGATAGAGTAGTTTTCAATGGTGAACATCACTATGTTGATCATATCTACTATATGATTCACGCTCGACCTTTCGGTCTCAGTGTTCAGAGGCCATATCTGCATATGCTAGGCTCGTCAAGTTTAACTCGAGTTTTCTGCTTGTGCAAAATTGGCTTGCACCCGTTGTATGTGAACATAGAGCTTATCACACGCGATCATCATGTGGTGTCTCAGCACGACGAACTGTAGCAACGGTGCATACTCAGGGAGAACACTTGTACCTTGAAATTTAGTGAGAGATCATCTTATAATGCTATCGCCGTACTAAGCAAAATAAGATGCATAAAGGATAAACATCACATGCAATAAAATAAGTGATATGATATGGCCATCATCATCTTGTGCCTTTTGATCTCCATCTCCAAAGCACCGTCATGATCACCATCGTCACTGGCTTGAAACCTTGATCTCCATCGAAGCATCGTTGTCGTCTCGCCAACTATTGCTTCTACGACTATCGCTACCGCTTAGTGATAAAGAAAAGCAATTACATGGAGATTGCATTTCATACAATAAAGCGACAACCATATGGCTCCTGCCAGTTGCCGATAACAGTGTTACAAAACATGATCATCTCATACAACAATTTATATAATCACTTCTTGGCCATATCACATCACAACATGCCCTGCAAAAACAAGTTAGACGTCCTATACTTTGTTGTTGCAAGTTTTACGTGACTTCTACGGGCTTAGCAAGAACCGTTCTTACCTACGCATCAAAAACCACAATAAGGTATAGTGATTGCTTTTTGATCTTTAGAAAGAACCCTGTTCATTGAATCCAATTCAACTAAAGTTGGAGAAACAGACACCCACTAGCCACCTGTGTGCGAAGCACGTCGGTAGAACCAGTCTCGCGTAAGCATACGCGTAATGTCGGTCTGAGCCGCTTCATCCAACAATACCGCTGAATCAAGAATCAACTAGGGACGGCAAGCAATATGTATATACCCACACCGACAACTCCTTTGTGTTCTACTCATGCATATAACATCTACCATAGACCTAGCTCGGATGCCACTGTTGGGGAACGCAGTATTTCCAAAAAATTCCTACGATCATGCAAGATCAATTTAGGAGATGCATAGCAACGAGAGGGGGAAAGTATGTCTACGTACCCTCGTAGACCGAAAGCGGAAGCGTTATGAAACGCGGTTGATTTAGTCGAATGTCTTCACGATCCAAACGATCAAGTACCGAACGCACGACACCTCCACGATCTGCACATGTTCAGCTCGGTGACGTCCCTCGTACTCTTGATCCAGCTGAGTGATGACCCACAAGTATAGGGGATCTATCATAGTGCTTTCGATAAGTAAGAGTGTCGAACCCAATGAGGAGCACAAGGAAATGACAAGAACTTTTCAGTAAGGTATTCTCTGCAAGCACTGAAATTATCGGTAACAGATAGTTTTGTGATAAGGTAATTCGTAACGGGTAACAAGTAACAAAATTAAACAAGGTGCAGCAAGGTGGCCCAATCCTTTTTGTAGCAAAGGACAAGCCTGGACAAACTCTTATATAAAGGAAAGCGCTCCCGAGGACACATGGGAATTATCATCAAGCTAGTTTTCGTCACGCTCATATGATTCACGTTTGTTACTTTGATAATTTGATATGTGGGTGGACCGGTGCTTGGGTACTACCCTTCCTTGGACAAGCATCCCACTTATGATTTACCCCTCTTGCAAGCATCCGCAACTACAAAAGAAGTATTAAGGTAAACCTAACCATAGCATGAAACATATGGATCCAAATCAGCCCCTTACGAAGCAAGGCATAAACTAGGGTTTAAGCTTCTGTCACTCTAGCAACCCATCATCTACTTATTATTTCCCAATGCCTTCCCCTAGGCCCAAATAATGGTGAAGTGTCACGTAGTAGACGTTCACATAACACCACTGGAGGAAAGACAGCATACATCTCATCAAAATATCGAATGAATACCAAATTCACATGACTACTTATAGCAAGACTTCTCACATGTCCTCCGGAACAAACGTAACTACTCACAAATGATATTCATGTTCATAATCAGAGGGGTATTAATATGCATAAAGGATCTGAACATATGATCTTCCACCAAATAAACCAACAAGCATCAACTACAAGGAGTAATCAACACTACTAGCAACACACAGGTACCAATCTGAGGTTTTGAGACAAAGATTGGATACAAGAGATGAACTAGGGTTTGAGATGAGATGGTGTTGGTGAAGATTTTGATGGAGATTGAACCCCTCCCCATGAGAGGATCGATGGTGATGACGATGGTGATGATTTCCCCCTCCTGGAGGGATGTTTCCCCGGCAGAACAGCTCCACCGAAGCCCTAGATTGGTTTTGCCAGGTTCTGCCTCGAGACGGCGGCGCTTCGTACCGAAAGCTTCCTTCTGATTTTTTTTCTAGGGTGAAAGTCTTCATATAGCAAAAGATGGGCACCGGAGGCCTGCGAGGGGGCCCACCAGGTAGGGGGCGCGCCCAGGGGGTAGGGTGTGCCCCCACTTTCATGGATCATGGGTGGCCCTCTCTTGTGCTTTCTTCGCCCAATATTTTTCATATATTCCAAAAATGAATTTCATGGAGTTTCAGGACTTTTGGAGTTGTGCAGAATAGGTCTCTAATATTTGCTCCTTTTCCAGCCCAGAATTCTAGCTGCCGACATTCTCCCTCTTCGTGCAAACCTTGTAAAATAAGAGAGAATAGGCATAAGTATTGTGACATAATGTGTAATAACAGCCCATAATGCAATAAATATCGATATAAAAGCATGATGCAAAATGGACGTATCAACTCCCCCAAGCTTAGACCTCGCTTGTCCTCAAGCGAAAGCCGATAACGAAAAATATGTTCAGATGTTTAGAGATAGAGGTGTCGATAAAATAGAATACGGACATGAGGGCGTCATGATCATTCTTAGAACAGCAACATATATATAGTGTCATATGATTTCTTATGCTAAAGTAACAATCTATTCACAATGTGAAGTATGAATCAGAAACTTCATTGAAAACTAACGAACTATAATCTCAGTCTTTGAAGCAATTGCAATTTATCATAACATCGGAAAGAGTCAATATAAGAGCTTTTCAGCAAGTCCGCATACTCAACTATCATTTAGTCTTTCACAATTGCTAACACTCACGCAATACTTATGAGTATGAAGCTTTAATCGGACACAGAGAAAGATAGGGGCTTATAGTTTTGCCTCCCAACCTTTTACCTCAAGGGTAATGTCAACAATAATAGTTTATGAAAACCCACATCCAATTAGCTATATATATCAGGATCTTTCCAATACACAGTGCTTTCCAAAGGATAAAATGTAAAAGGGAAAGGTGAAGATCACCATGACTCTTGTATAAAGTATAGGACAAAAATAAAAGATAGGAACTTCGTAGAGGGAAGCAGAGGTTTTCATGTGTTTTTATGATTGGATGCATGGAATCTTAATGCAAAAGAACGTCACTTTATATTGCCACTTGTGATATGGACCTTTATTATGTAGTCCGTCGCTTTTATTTCTTCCACATTACAAGATCGTATAAAGCTTATTTTCTCCACACTAATAGATCATACATATTTAGAGAGCAATTTTTATTGCTTGCAACAATGACAACTTACTTGAAGGATCTTACTCAATCCATAGGTAGATATGGTGGACTCTCATGGCAAAATCGGGTTTAAGGATACTCGGAAGCACAAGTAGTATCTCTACTTGGTGCAAAGAATTTGGCTAGCATGAGGGGGAAAGGCAAGCTCAACATGTTGGATGATCCATGACAATATAATTTATTTCGGATATAAGGAAACATAACCCATTACGTTGTCTTCCTTGTCCAACATCAACTTTTTAGCATGTCATATTTTAATGAGTGCTCACAATCATAAAAGATGTCCAAGATAGTATATTTATATGTGAAAACCTCTCTTTCTTTATTACTCCCTATTAATTGCAATGATGACCAAAACTATGTTTGTCAACTCTCAACAACTTTTATTCATCATACTCTTTATATGTGAAGTCATTACTCTCCATAAGATAAATATGATCTCTTTATTTCTTTTTATTCTTTCTCTTTTTTCTCAAGATCATAGAAAGATAACCAAGCCCTTGACTCAAAACTAATCTTCATTATATATAGCTCACGGACTCGATTACATAGAAGGATCATAAAGCAAAACTCAAAACTAGATCATACTAAACATTATTCTACTAGATCAAGATATAACTAAAAGGATCAAACTAAGAAAAATGGTAAAGATAGAAGTGTGATGGTGATACGATACCGGGGCACTCCCCCAAGCTTGGCAGTTGCCAAGGGGAGTGCCAATACCCATGTATTTATGTCTCTTTCTTCGAGGGTGAAGGAGATGGTGATGATGATGACAATTGTGCTTTAAACTTTTTCATATTGTAATTGAGCAGAGCGATCTCCTCCTTTAAATCATCGACCTCCGATTCCAGCTTCAAGATCTTGTCACATAAAACTCCTTTGTTTTTCTGATGAAAACGAGAAGGGACAGATCGGTTGTTAGACAGTTTAGCCCTCTTAGGGAGACTAGACTTCTTGAACTTCACGTGCATATCCCTAGGTTGAGGTAGAGGAGCATCCTCCTCCTTCGAACTTGAATCATTAATCCTCCTCAAATGAGCATCCTCCTCATCATCCGTAGTTCGACCACAAGGAGATAGGTCCCCATAGGTCTTTGGGTCAGCAATGAGATGTGAGACATAGCTCTCTCCGTCGGAGTCTTGAGATGACATCTTGCTCTAAATTTGCTGCAGAAATAGCTCGAAACAAAAATAGAGGATATTTGCGTGGTACAGTGGTCAAAACCTTCGGGAGATTATATAATAAATTTTTACCGACCAAAAGAAGTATCGTGCAAGAAAACGGAGTCCGGAAAGCACACGAGGTGCCCACGAGGCAGGGGGCGCGCCCAGGGGGGTAGGGTGCGCCCTCCACCCTCGTGGATGCCTCGTGTCCTTTTTGGACTACTTATTAATTTCCTATTTTCTTATATATTCCAAAATGGAGAAAATTGCTATTAGAACTGTTTTGGAGTCGGTTTACTTACCGTACCACATACCTCTTCCTTTTCGGAGGCCGAAATGTTCTGAAAGGTGTCCCTTATATACTCCTCCAGGGTTACGGTTTCAATAACATTAGTTTCAACATTTATAGGATCACCTGAGATATAATGTTTGATTCTTTGATCGTTCACCACCCTCGGATTTGTGCCTTCGAAGTTGTTGATTTTTATGGCACCGGAATGATAGACCTCCTCGATAACGTAAGGACCTTCCCATTTAGAGAGGAGTTTTCCTGCAAAAAATCATAAATGGGAGTTGTATAACAATACATAATCACCTACATTAAACTCATGTTTTTGTATCCTTTTTTCATGCCATCTTTTAACTTTTTCTTTAAACAGTTTGGCATTTTCATAGGCCTGGGTTCTCCACTCATCAAGTGAGCTAATGTCAAATAGTCTCTTCTCACCGGCAAGTTTGAAATCATAATTGAGCTCTTTAATGGCCCAATATGCTTTATGTTCTAGTTCAAAAGGTAAGTGACATGCTTTTCCATAAACCATCTTATACGGAGACATACCCATAGGATTTTTATATGCAGTTCTATAGGCCCATAATGCATCATCAAGTTTCTTGGACCAATTCTTTCTAGATCTATTATTAGTCTTTTACAAAATTAATTTAAGCTCTCTATTGCTTAGTTCTACTTGACCACTAGACTGTGGGTGATATGGATGCAATTCTATGATCAACATCATACTTAGCAAGCATTTTATGAAAAGCACCATGAATAAAGTGTGAACCACCATCAGTCATTAAGTATCTAGGGACTCCAAACATCGGAAAAATAACTTCTTTAAGCATCTTAATAGAGGTGTTATGATCAACACTACTACTTGGAATAGCTTCTACCCACTTAGTAACATAATCAATAGCAACTAAAATATGTGTATACCCATTAGAGGAAGGAAACAGTCCCATATAATCAAAGATCCAAACGTCAAATGGTTCAATAACAAGTGAATAATTCATAGGCATTTCTTGACGTTTACTAATATTACCAATTCTTTGACATTCATCACAAGACGAGACAAACTTACGGGCATCCTTGAAGAGAGTAGGCCAATAAAAACCGGATTGCAATACCTTATGTGCAGTTCTATCTCCAGCATGGTGTCCTCCATAAGCCTCGGAGTGACACTTGCGTAGGATATGTTCCTGTTCATGCTTGGGTACACAACGTCTAATAACACCATGTACTCCTTTATAAAGGTGTGGGTCATCCCAGAAGTAATGTCTTAAATCATAGAAAAACCTTTTCTTTTGCTGGTATGTGAAACTAGGTGGTATAAATTTAGCAACAATGTAATTAGCATAATCAGCATAACATGGAGCAGTACGAGAAGCATTTATGACAGCTAGTTGTTCATCAGGAAAGCTATCATCAATAGGTAGTGGGTCATCAAGAACATTCTCTAACCAAGACAAGTTGTCTGCAACGGGGTTCTCAGCTCCCTTTCTATCAATAATATGCAAATCAAATTCTTGTAGTAGGAGAGCCCATCTAATAAGTCTAGGTTTAGCATCTTTCTTTTCCATAAGATATTTAATAGCAGTATGATCAGTGTGAACAATTACTTTAGAGTCAACAATGTAAGGTATGAACTTATCGCAAGCAAATACAACTGCTAAAAATTCTTTTTCAGTAGTAGCATAATTTCTCTGGGCATTGTCTAGAGTTTTACTAGCATATTGGATAACATTTAATTTCTTATCAACTCTTTGTCCTAGAATGCTACCTCTTGAGCATGCGTTGGTTTTCCCTTGAAGAGGAAAGGGTGATGCAGCAAAGTAGCGTAAGTATTTCCCTCAGTTTTTGAGAACCAAGGTATCAATCCAGTAGGAGACTACACGCAAATCCCCTAGTACCTGCACAAACAAACAAGAACCTCGCAACCAACGCGATAAAAGGGTTGTCAATCCCTTCACGGTCATTTAAGAGAGTGAGATCTGATAGAGATAATAAGATAAATATGTTTGGTATTTTTGTGATATAGATTGGAAAATAAAGATTGCAAAATAGATAGTAAACTAGAATTGTTGATTGGAAACTTATATGATGTAAAGTAGACTCGGGGCCATAGGTTTCACTAGTGGCTTCTCTCAAGATAACATGTATTACGGTGGGCGAACAAATTACTGCCGAGCAATTGATAGAAAAGCGCATAGTTATGATGATATCTAAGACAATGATCATGAATATAGGCATTACGTCCGTGACAAGTAGACCGAAACGATTCTGCATCTACTATTATTACTCCACACAGCAACCGCTATCCAACATGCATCTAGAGTATTAAGTTCATAAGAACAGAGTAACACATTAGACAAGATGACATGATGTAGAGGGATAAACTCAAGCAATATGATATAAACCCCATCTTTTTATCCTCGATGGCAACAATACAATACGTGTCATTTCCCTTTCTTTCACTGGGATCGAGCACCGCAAGATTGAACCCAAAGCTAAGCACTTCTCCTATTGCAAGAAAGATCAATCTAGTAGGCCAAACCAAACTGATAATTCGGAGAGACTTGCAAAGATATCAAATCATGCATATAAGAATTCAGAGAAGAATCAAATAATATTCATAGACAATCAAGTTCATAAACCCACAATTAATCGGATCTCGGCAAACACACCGCAAAAAGAGTTACATCGAATAGATCTCCAAGAAGATCGAGGAGAACTTTGTATTGAGATCCAAAGAGAGAGAAGAAGCCATCTAGATAATAACTATGGACCCGAAGGTCTGTGGTAAACTACTCACACATCATTGGAGAGGCTATGGTGTTGATGTAGAAGCCCTCCGTGATCGAATCCCCCTCCGGCAGATCGCCGGAAAAGGCCCCAAGATGGGATCTCACAGGTACAGAAGGTTGCAGCGGTGGAAAAGGTGTTTCGTGGCTCTCCCCGAAGGTTTCAGGGTATAAGAGTATATATAGGCGAAAGAAGTAGGTCGGTGGAGCTACGAGGGGCCCACGAGGGTGGGGGGCGCGCCTGGCCTCCCTGGGCGCGCCCTCCTACCTCGTGGCTGCCTCGCTGCTTCCTTGACATCCGCTCCAAGTCTCCTGGATCATGTTTGTTCGAAAAAAATATCCTTGCGAAGGTTTCATTCCGTTTGGATTCCGTTTGATATTCCTTTTCTGCGAAACACTAAAATAGGCAAAAAAAACAATTTGCACTAGGCTTTCGGTTAATAGGTTAGTCCCAAAAATAATATAAAAAGGTATATTAAAGCCCATTAAACATCCAAAACAGATAATATAATAGCATGGAACAATCAAAAATTATATATATGTTGGAGACGTATCAAGCATCCCCAAGCTTAATTCCTGCTCGTCCTCGTGTAGGTAAATGATAAAAACAGAATTTTTGATGTGGAATGCTCCCTAACATAATTTTCAATGTAATTCTCTTGATTGTGGCATGAATGTTCAGATCCAAAAGATTCAAGATAAAAGTTTAATATTGACATAAAATAGTAATACTTCAAGCATACTAACCAAGCAATTATGTCTTATCAAAATATCATAGCCAAAGAAAGCTTATCCCTACAAAATCATATAGTTTGGCCATGCTTCATTTTCATCACACAAAATGCTCCCCTCATGCATAACCCCGATGACAAGCCGAGCAATTGGTTCATACTTTTTAACGCGCTTCAGCCTTTTCAACCCTTACGCAATACATGAGCGCAAGCCATGGATATAGCACTATAGGTGGAATAGTATATGATGATGGGGGTTATGTGAGAAGACAAAAAAGGAGAAAGTCTCACATTGACGCGGCTAATCAACGGGCTATGGAGATGCCCATCAATTGATGTCAATGAGAGGAGTAGGGATTGCCATGCAACGGATGCACTAGAGCTATAAGTGTATGAAAGCTCATCTAAAGAAACTAAGTGGGTGTGCATCCAACTTGCTTGCTCACGAAGACCTAGGGCATTTTGAGGAAGCCCATCATTGGAATATACAAGCCAAGTTCTATAATGGAAAATTCCCACTAGTATATGAAAGTGACAAAATAAGAAACTCTCTATCATGAAGACCATGGTGCTATTTTGAAGCATAAGTGTGGAAAAAGGATAGTAACATTGTCCCTTCTCTCTTTTATCTCATTTTTTTGTTCGGGCTTCTTTGGCCTCTTTTTTTCTTCTTTCCTCATATGGGACAATGCTCTAATAATGATGATCATCACACTTTTATTTACTCGTAACTCAATGTTACAACTCGATACTAGAACAAAAATATAACTCTATGTGAATGCCTCCGGCGGTGTACCGAGATATGCGATGAATCAAGAGCGACATGTATGAAAGAATTATGAAAGTGGCTTTGCCACAAATACAATGTCAACTACATGATCATGCAAAGCAATTTGACAATGATGGAGCGTGTCATAATAAACGGGACGGTGGAAAGTTGCATGGCAAAATATCTCGGAATGGCTATGGAAATGCCATAAGAGGTAGGTATGGTGGCTGTTTTGAGGAATATATAAGGAGGCTTATGTGTGATAGAGCGTATCGTATCATGGGGTTTGGATGCACCGGCGAAGTTTGCACCAACTCTCAAGGTGAGAAAGGGCAATGCACGGTACCGAAGAGGCTAGCAAATTGAGGAAAGGTAAGAGTGCGTATGATCCATGGACTCATATTAGTCATAAAGAACTCATATACTTATTGCAAAAGTTTTTTAGCCCTCGAAGCAAAGTACTACTACGCATGCCCCTAGAGGGATAGATTGGTAGGAAAAGACAATCGCTCGTCCCCGACCGCCACTCATAAGGAAAGCACTCAAAGAACACCCCATGCTTCAAATTTGTCACACAACGTTTACCATACGTGCATGCTATGGGACTTGCCAACTTTAACACAAGTATTTCTCAGTTTCACAATTACCCAACTAGCATGACTCTAACATTAACACATTTATATCTCAAAACCTCTATCAAGAATCATAGTATTCAATGCACTCTATATGAAAGTTTTTATCATACCCATCTTGAATGCCTATCATATGAGGACTAGTTTTATAGCCAAAGAAAATTACCATGCTGTTCTAAAAGACTCTCAAAATAATATAAGTGAAGCATGAGAGATCAATAATTTCTACAAAATAAAACCATCACCGTGCTCTAAAAAATATAAGTGAAGTACTAGAGCAAAATTATCTAGCTCAAAAGATACAAGTGAAGCACATAGAGTATTCTAATAAATTATGATTCATGTGTCTCTCCCAAAAGGTGTGTACAGCAAGGATGATTGTGGTAAACTAAAAAGCAAAGACTCAAATCATACAAGACGCTCCAAGCAAAACATATATCATGTGGTGAATAAAAATATAGCCACAAGTAAAGTTATCGATAGATGAAGACGAAAGAGGGGATGCCTTCCGGGGCATCCCCAAGATTAGACTTTTGGTTGTCCTTGGATTTTACCTTGGGGTGCCTTGTGCATCCCCAAGCTTAGGCTCTTGCCACTCCTTGTTCCAAAATCCATCAAATCTTTACCCAAAAACTTGAAAACTTGACAACACAAAACTCAACAGAAAATCTCATGAGCTCCGTTAGTATAAGAAAACAAATCACCACTTAAGGTACTATAATGAACTCATTCTTTATTTATATTGGTGTTAAACCTACTGTATTCCAACTTCTCTATGGTTCATACTCCCCGATACTAGCCATAGATTCATCAAAATAAGCAAACAACACACAAAAAACAGAATCTATCAAAAACAGAACAGTCTGTAGTAATCTATAGGTTTCGAATACTTATGTAACTCCAAAAATTCTACCAAATTAGGAGGACCTAAATAATTTGTATATTGATCTACTACAGTTATAATCAGTATTTTATCGCTCTCTGATTAAAAATGAAAATTATTCTCGTGAGCGCATACTTTCTGTTTTTTGCAGCACGATCAAATAACAATCATCCAAGAAGACCCCAAAGGCTTTACTTGGCACAAACACTAATTAAAACATAAAATACACAATGATAATAGAGGCTAGATGATTTATTTATTACTAAACAGGAACAAAAAGCAAGGAACAAAAATAAAATTGGGTTGCCTCCCAACAAGCGCTATCGTTTAACGCCCCTAGCTAGGCATAAAAACAAGAATAGATCTAGGTATTGCTGAGGGAGTCCTGGACTAAGGGGTCCTCGGGCGTCCGGCCTGTTATCTATGGGCCAGACTGATGGGCTGTGAAGATATGAAGACCGAAGAGCGTACCTGTGTCCGGATAAGACTCTCCTTGGCGTGGAAGGCAAGCTTGGCGAACAACAATGAATATTCCATCTTATGTAACCGACTCTATGTAACCCTAGATCCCCCCGGTGTCTATATAAACCGGAGGGTGTAGTCCGGAAAGGATATACTCAATACCTTAGTCATACAGGCTAGACTTCTAGGGTTTAGCCATTGTGATCTCGTGGTAGATCAACTCTTGTAATACTCATATTCATCAATATCAATCAAGCAGGACGTAGGGTATTACCTCCATCAAGAGGGCCCGAACTTGGGTAAAACTTCGTGTCCCCTGTCTCCTGTTACCATCAACCTTAGATGCACAGGAACCCCCTACCTGAGATCCGCTAGTTTTGACACCGACACTGGTGCTTTCATTGAGAGTTCCTCTGTGCTGTCGCTGAAAGGTTTGATGGCCCCTTCAATCGTCAATGATGACACTGTTTGCGGAGAAACTTTCCTTCCCGGGCAGATCTTCGTATTCGGCGGCTTTGCACTACGGCCAACTCGTTTGGCCATCTGGAGAAGATCGAAAGCTATGCCCCTGGCCATCAGGTCAGATTCAAGAGCTTGAACTACGTCGCAGACATCCGTGGAGACTTGATCTTCGCCGAATTCGATACCGCGGTGGCCGCTCCCGGTCACCCCGATGATCATGACCTAAATCTGTCATTGGGCCGCATCCAGGAGATCGCTCCTGTAACCGCTCTGGCCCTAGAGCCAGAGCAGGCCGCGCCATCCAAAGACGGGAGGATTAACCCCACCTCGGAGGCTGCAGACTCCACGGCGTTGGAGCCACACATGGACCTGGTCTCACACGATGCCTATGCCACCGGAACATCGGACTCGTCTCCTGCCGTAGGTTCCGAACCGCGCGATCCCGTGGACGCCGAGCTTAATTGTTTATCGATCTTCAAATTCAGCGCTGCAGACATCTTCCAGCACTCGCCTTTGGGCGATGTGCTAAACTCATTAAAGAACCTGTCCTTGGTAGAGGACTCTCAGCCGAACTATATCCGGCTCGAACTAGGGGCTGACGATGGAGAATTATACTTCCCACCCGCCACCCACTTTATAGCCACGATCGAGGATTTGACCGACGAACTTGATTACGACTCCGAGGACATCGACGGTATGGACGACGATGCCGGAGAAGAAAAGGCCCAGAACCTGCCGTTCACCGGACGCTGGATGGCCACTTCCTCGTATGACGTATACATGATGAATGCACCAAAGGAGAACAACGACGATGATAAGGAAGACCCAGTTGAGGATAAACCTTCCGAAATACAATCCAAGCGCCGGCGTTAGTGGCGCCGCTCTAAATCACGCCGCAGTAAAGACAGTAACACCGGCACAGGAGAAGATGACACTCCGGAAGGTGCTGAAGACAACGAAGACCCCGTCGATAAAGCAAACGAACAAGATGAACGGGAAGATGAGCAGGTTAGCCCTGTTAAACAGGCCACGCACAAAGATTCGGAGGACGATAATTACCTTCCGCTCTCCGAAGATGAGGTGAGCCTCGGCACCGATTTCATCGTGCCCGAGGAACCTCTTGAGCAGGAGCGCTTCAAGCGCCAGCTAATAGCCACGGCAAGGAGCCTGAAAAAGAAGCAGCAACAGCTTCAAGCTGACCAAGATCTGCTCAATGATAAATGGACTGATGTCCTAGCAGCCGAAGAGTACGGCCTCAAGCGCCCAACCAAAAGCTACCCAAAACGCAAATTGCTACCTCAGTTCGATGAGGAGGCATCAGAGTACATATCACCATCGCACAATACGGCCGATCGACCACCACGTGGTCGGGACAGAACGGCAGCTCATGCCGAACACCAGCCCGCCCCGCCTCATCACTTAGGCAGAGGTAAATTAGCCCACGGCCATACATATGACCTGCGGCAGAACCTGAATAATAAAGGAGGACATACAAGATCAATCTATGGATCGCGAGGACGCGCCTCGACACACGACCACGGCCACCTATTCAGACATGACAAACCCAGTCATGCGGGGGCCGAACACCGCAGACGGACTCTATCAGAGCTTCGTCACAATACGACTCGATATAGAGGCCCCGCACATCCTCATTGCTTCACTGATGAGGTCCTAGATCATGAATTCCCCGAAGGATTCAAGCCCGTAAACATAGAATCATACGATGGAACCACGGACCCCGCGGTGTGGATCGCGGACTTCATTCTCCACATCCATATGGCCCGCGGAGATGACCTCCACGCCATAAAATACCTCCCTCTAAAACTCAAAGGGCCGGCTCGGCATTGGCTAAACAGTCTGCCCGAAAATTCCATCGGCAGCTGGGAGGACATGGAAGAGGCTTTCCTCGATAACTTCCAAGGTACATATATTCGACCTCCGGACGCTGATGACTTAAGCCATATAGTTCAACAGTCCGGAGAGTCCGCCAGGAAATTCTGGACAAGGTTCTTAACTAAAAAGAGCCAAATTGTCGACTGTCTGGACGCCGAAGCTCTAGCAGCTTTTAAGCATAGCATCCGCGACGAATGCTCACTCGCCACCTCGGCCAACAAAAGCCAAAATCCATGGCAGCCCTCACGGCACTCATGACCCGCTTTTGTTAAGAAGAGGACAGTTGGTTGGCCCGTAGCAAAAACAATGCAAGTGACACCGGCACCCCTGAAGTTAAAAGCAATAAAGACAAGTCTCGATGCAATAGATACAAGCGCCGAAACAACAGTGACAACACCGATGATACGGCAGTCAACGCCGGATTCGGCGGCTCTAAGTCCGGTCAGCGGAAGAAGTCGTTCCAAAAGAACAATTCGGGCCCATCCAGCTTGGACCGCATACTTGATCGTCCGTGAAAGATTCACGGCACCCCTGACAAGCCTCCTAATCATACAAATAGAGAGTGCTAGGTTTTCAAACAGGCCAGCAAATTAAAGCCGAGAACAGGGAAAAGGGATCGCAAAGCGAGGACGATGACGAAGAGCCACGACAACCGAACACAGGGGGACAGAAGAAGTTCCCCCTCAGGTCAAAATGGTGAACATGATATATGCTACCCACATCCCCAAGAGGGAGCGCAAGCGTGCACTCAGGGACGTCTACGCGATAGAGCCAGTCGCCCCAAAATTCAATCCATGGTCGTCATGCCCGATCACTTTTGATCGCCGGAATCACCCGACCAGTATCCGTCACGGAGGCTCAGTAGCACTGGTCTTAGACTCGATAATTGATGGGTTCTACTTGACTCGTGTCCTTATGGACGGCGGTAGCAGCCTCAATCTGCTTTATCAGATTACAATGCAAAAAATGGGCATTAACCCATCAAGGATCAAGCCTACAAAGACTACCATTAAAGGACTCATTCCAGCCGCAGAGGCCCGTTGTACGGGCTCAATCACATTAGAGGTTGTCTTCGGATCTCCGGACAACTTCCGAAGCGAGGAGTTAGTCTTCAATATTGTCCCATTCCGTAGCGGCTATCATGCACTGCTTGGACGAACTGCGTTTGCTCGATTCAACGTAGTGCCACACTATGCTTATCTCAAGCTCAAGATGCCCGACCCACGCGGCGTCATAACAGTCAATGGCAGTACGGAACGCTCTCTCCGTAAAGAAGAGCACACAGCTGCCCTAGCAGCAAAAGTACAAAGCGGCCTTCTCAAGCAGAACCTTCATTCGGCTGCCGAGCCCTCGGACACTCTTAAGAGGGTCCGGATTACTCTGCAGCTGGAGAGCTCAGCTCATCAGGAGCTCTACTAGCAATCCGGCCTCCGTCTCAATCCCGATCAAGTGGTGGCCAGCGTACCGTGCATACATAACTACGCACTCAAAATTCCATGGGCATCGACGGAGGCATAACTAGCTTGTGATGCACGGCACGGCTCAACTGACATCAGATACACATATACTTTCACTTTTGCTTGTTTTATTTCAGGTTTTAATCCCATAGACCCCATCGGGTGCTCTGGTTATCGGTCCTCTTGAAAGATAAACACACCAAGAAGGCGAGGAGCGCAGACATACGGGGACTTTTTAGGTGATTTCGTTAACGATAACTCTACCTGTCTTCCAGGACCCACATGTAGCTCTTCCCTGGTTTCGGCATGTTAAATATCATGTTGCTTATTGCACTACTTGTATCAATGCGCCTTGACGTACTAATTACATTACAGTGAAAATAGTTTGTAGCTGGAGCGGCAGGACCCCAGCTTTTTACCTTTACACCTTTTCTGTTTTCTTTCTCTCTTTGCTTTATTTTTTCATTTTCCTTGTGGATAACCCCATCAGGTAGCACCCGTACACTTTGGTACGTTTTGATTTTTACCAGGGGCTTTATAGCACCCCACATTACGACAACAAAAGTCCGAACACTTCTTGTAAGTATAGTTCGACACCTCGAATTAGCATTATATGCATTGGCTCCGTATCATGTCTTTGGTCAATAGTTGGGTTGCCCAGCTCCTGTGCTTGCTACCCTACATTCTGCTACATCGGCTGGGGTAGTAAAGGGAGAACTACTGCGATTGTGCCCTGGTCTAAACCGGATGAGCACCTCAGTAGAGAAAGCCGAAAATTGACTGTCATGATGCGGCGAGAGCCAGTCAGCTGTTCAAAGGTCTCAAATCGTTGGAGATTTTTCCGCATTACGCAAAGGATCGGTACTTCCCGATCAGATGCTGACAGCACCCTGGTTCATATACCAGGGGCTGCGCCTATGTTTTATTATAAAACTCCTATGGCTAAGTGAGGGTGTTCAAGCCGTATAGTCTGGTTTCCTGGTTCACTGCGCTAAACAACTCCTTCAAGGACCATATAATTGGATCAAGATTGTTTAGATACCATCCCGAACACCTCCGTACTACCTACGTGAGGGCAGAAGCCGACGACTAGCCAACCCTCAGATTTCATACAACATGGCCGCACAGGAGGATACAATTAAAACATAATAAAAATTATATTACAAAGCGGATTTGTTTTCATCATACAAGGCAAAATATGAATGTATTTATTCGAGAATAACATCCTTCCCGCACTGCGTTGCTACAAGTCAAGATCCCTCCAGGACATCGCAAAATATCGCTCGGGTGTGCGGTGCTCCTTGCCCTCCGGCGGCCCCCGGGCCACCTCGACGGCATCCATCTTCGCCCACCACATCTTGCAATGAGCGAAGGCCATGCGGGCACCCTCGATGCAGACTGATCACTTGACGAGGTCTAGCCATGGACAAGCCTCCACCACCCGCTTCATGAGGCCAAAATAACTGCTAGGTATAGCTTCGGCTGGCCATAGTCAGATTATTAAATCCTTCATGGCCAGTTCGTCCATCCTGTGCAGCTCGACCAACTGTTTTAGTTGATCGGCAAAGGCCACTGGCTGTTCTGGCACAGCATACTGCGAGCAGAACAGCTTCTCCGGAGAATCCCCTTCCCTGGCTTGGAAGAACTCCGCAGCATCGGATACACTGCGTGGTAGATCCACAAAAGCCCATGGGCAACTCCGAATCCGGGTTAGTAAAAGGTACTTCCTCTCCGCATACTTGCTTTGCATGTTAGACGCCTTACCCACTGCGATCTTCTTCACCTCCTGGATCTCCTGGAGAGCGTCCCGGGCCTCATTCCGTGCGGCCTCCGCGCTCTGACGAGCTTTGGTAAGTTCGGCCTCTCAAGCCGACGCCTCGCGCTCCAAGGCTTCACACTTCTTCACCATGTCCTGGAGCTCCTGCTGGACCTCGCCGACCCAGGCCTTGAGCTTCTTATGGGCGGCTTGATGTTGGACAACCTTCCCCTCGGCTTTGGCCAGGGCCTTTCTCAGGGCCTCGACCTCGGTCGTCGCTTCTATAAAACATGGCATTTTGGTCATCGCATATCATTTTCTTCTTTTAGAATATATAACAGGTTATTGCTTACCTTGTTTCTCCTGGAGCTGCCCCTTCACTTGGCTCAGCTCTCCCTCGGCCTCCGCCAGTTTCTGCTTCAGTCCAGCAATGACGCCTGTATTTAAGAAAAAATTAGTTAGTTTCCTGTTATAGGAGATTGATCCTCTGTTCGGTTCTTTCTTTCCGAACACCCGACAGTGTCTCAGGGGCTGCTGTCTACATTGGGATTCTCTCCTTTTGGCGTCACATACCTCAAAACCTATCAGTAGGTTGCCGCAGGCCTCGGTTAGTCCGCTCTTGGCGGACTGAACCTTTTCAATCATCGTGCCCATAAGGACATGGTGCTCATCCATAATGGAAGCGCCTCGCAACGCTCCTAGCAGATTGTCCGGTGCCCCCGGTTGGACAGGGGCCACCGGCGGAACAGGCATCCCCCTTCTTTCGAAGGAGGGTGCGTGCTGGATAGAAAAGGGAGAAATGCCATAAAAAGAGAAGGGAGAAAGCCGTATAGTCTGGTTGCCTGGTTCACTGCGCTAAAAAAGGGAGAAAGGCCATAAAAAAGAGAAGGCCCAAAAAATGAGAGAAAAAGAGAGAAGGGACAATGTTACTATCCTTTCACCACACTTGTGCTTCAAAGTAGCACCATAATCTTCATAGTAGAGAGTCTCTCATGTTATCACTTTCATATACTAGTGGGAAATTTTCATTATAGAACTTGGCTTGTATATTCCAACAATGGGCCTCCTCAAGTGCCCTATGTCTTCGTGAGCAAGCAAGTTGGATGCACACCCACTTAGTTTCTTTTATTGAGCTTTCATACATTTATAGCTCTAGTGCATCCGTTGCATGGCAATCCCTACTCCTTGCATTAACATCAATCGGTGGGCATCTCCATAGCCCATTGATTATGCTCGTTGATGTGAGACTTTCTCCTTTTTGTCCTCTCCACGTAACCCCCTCATTATTCTATTCCACCCATAGTGCTATATCCATGGCTCGCGCTCATGTATTGCGTGAAAGTTTATGAGTTTGAGATTACTAAAGTATGAAACAATTGCTTGGCTTGTCATCGGGGTTGTGCATGATGAGAGCATTCTTGTGTGATGAAAATGAAACATGACTAAACTATATGATTTTGTAGGGATGAACTTTCTTTGGCCATGTTATTTTGAGAAGACATAATTGCTTAGTTAGTATGCTTGAAGTATTATCATTTTTATGTCTGAACTTTTGTCTTGAATCTTATGGATCTGAATATTCATACCACAATTAAGAAGAATCACATTGAAATTATGCCAAGTAGCACTCCGCATCAAAAATTCGGTTTTTATCATTTACCTACTCGAGGACGAGCAGGAATTAAGCTTGGGGATGCCGATACGTCTCCAACGTATCTATAATTTTTTATTGCTCCATGCTATATTATCTACTGTTTTGAATGTTTATGGGCTTTATTATACACTTTTATATCATTTTTGGGACTAACCTATTAACCCAGAGCCCAGTGCCAGTTTCTGTTTTTTACCCTGTTTTAGGGTTTCGAAGAAAAGGAAAATCAAACGGAGTCTAATTGACCTGAAACTTCACGAAACTCATTTTTGGAAGGAAAGAAGCCCAGAAGACTTGGAGTGCACGTCGGGGGATCTGCGAGGAGGTCACGAGCCAGGGGGCGCGCCCACCCCCCTGCGCACGCCCTCCACCCTCGTGGCCCCCCTGACGTACTTCTTCCGCCTATATATCTCCATATATCCTAAAAACATCCGTGAGCATAATAGATCGGGAGTTCCGCCGCCAGAAGCCTCCGTAGCCACCAAAAGCCAGTCTAGACCCGTTCGGGCACCCTGCCGGAGGGGGCAATCCTTCTCCTGTGGCCATCTTCATCATCCCGACGCTCTCCATGACGAGGAGGGAGTAGTTCTCCCTCGGGGCTGAGGGTATGTACCAGTAGCTATGTGTTTGATCTCTCTCTCTCGTGTTCTTGAGATGATACGGTCTTGATGTATCGTGAGCTTTGCTATTATATTTGGATCCTATGATGTTTCTTCCCCCCTCTACTCTCTTGTAATGGATTGAGTTTCCCCTTTGAAGTAATCTTATCGGATTGAGTCTTTAAAGATTTGAGAACACTTGATGTATGTCTTGCCATGCGTATCTGTGGTGACAATGGGATACCACGTGATTCACTTGATGTATGTTTTGGTGATCAACTTGCGGGTTCCGCCCATGAACCTATGCATAGGGGTTGGCACACGTTTTCGTCGTGATTCTTTGGTAGAACTTTGGGGTACTCTTTGAGGTCCTTTGTGTTGGTTGAATAGATGAATTTGAGATTGTGTGATGCATATCGTATAATCATACCCACAAATACTTGAGGTGACATTGGAGTATCTAGGTGACATTAGGGTTTTGGTTGATTTGTGTCTTAAGGTGTTATTCTAGTACGAACTCTAGGGCTGTTTGTGACACTTATAGGAATAGCCCAACGGATTGATTGGAAAGAATAACTTTGAGGTGGTTTCCTACCCTACCATAATCTCTTCGTTCGTTCTCCGCTATTAGTGACTTTGGAGTGACTCTTTGTTGCATGTTGAGGGATAGTTATGTGATCCAATTATGTTAGTATTGTTGAGGGAACTTACACTAGCGAAAGTATGAACCCTAGGCCTTGTTTCCTATCATTGCAATACCGTTTACTTTCACTTTTATCATTAGTTACCTTGCTGTTTTTATAATTTCAGATTACAAATACCTTTATCTACTATCAATATATCACTTGTATCACCCTCTCTTCGCCGAACTAGTGCACCTATACAATTTACCATTATATTGGGTGTGTTGGGGGGACAAGAGATTCTTTGTTATTTGGTTGCAGGGTTGCTTGAGAGAGACCATCTTCATCCTACGCCTCCCACGGATTGATAAACCTTAGGTCATCCACTTGAGGGAAATTTGCTAATGTCCTACAAACCTCTGCACTTGGAGGCCCAACAACGTCTACAAGAAGAAGGTTGTGTAGTAGACATCACTCTCCTCTTCCTCCTCCTCCTCCTCATCCACGTTGTCTTCGGTGGCGGGGGAATCGGCCTTGTCTTCAAACGTCGTGTCTAAGGTACCCTTGCGGCGGAGGCCGCTCCGGGCCCCCTTGGCCTTCCGTGTGGCCTTCTTCTCTGGTGCCTTATAAGGTGCCGGCTCCAGCATCTTTGCTAAGCACGGGATGACTGGCTCCTCAGGCAAGGGAGCCGGACACCGGATCTGCTCCGCCTTCTTCAACCAGTACTGAAAAAGCAATGGTAATGGAAGTTAGATATCATCCTTGAAACAAGCAAGTAAGGTATGTGTTGAAAAAAAATACCTCATTGGGAGGGTGATTTATGTCGTGACCCCGGTCCGAGCCAGTGGCCGGCAGTATCTCGTTGCCCTTGAAAAGCAACTTCCAGGCATCTTCGTGAGTCGTTTCGAAAAGCCTCACCAGGGTATGGTGTTTCTTCGGGTTGAAATCCCATAGAGGACGGCTTCAGCTCTGGCAGGGAAGGATTCGGCGCACCAACATCACTTGGATTATGTCGACAAGCTTGATGTCCTTATCTATCATACTTTGAATATGCGTTTGCCAGTTTGGGCTCTTCTTGAACCAGGAGGTGAGCCGCATGGGGGCGCCAGAATTGAATTCAGGAGCCGCGGCCTAGGTGGCATCACGGGGTTCGGTGATGTAGAACCATGGCTTCTGCCATTCCTTGACAGATTCCACGAATGTACCTTTTGGCCAGGAGACATTGGTGAGCTTGCTCACCATGGCGAACCGCACTCTGCGTGCTGTCCATCCACCACCTTGGGCTTCACGTGGAAGGTTTTGAGCCACAGCCCGAAGTGGGGGTGGATGCGGAGGAAGACCTCACACACGACGATGAACGCCGAGATATTGAGGAAGGAGTTCGGGGATAGATCGTGGAAGTCTATCCCGTAGTAGAACATTATCCCGTGGATGAAGGGGTGGAGTGGAAACCCTAGCCCGCGGAGGAAATGAGGGATGAACACTACCCTCTCGTTGGGCTTTGGTGTGGGGATGATTTGTCCCCGTGCTGGAAGACAGTGGGCGATTTCCTTCGCCAGGTACCCGGCCGCCTGAAGCTCGGCGATGTCCTCCTCCTTAACTAAGGAGGCCATCCATTTGCCTTGACCTCCGGATCCGTACATGGTTGAGTGCTTTCTCGAGACAGGGAAATGAGAGCTTGGGCATTGGATCTCAAGAATGGAGAGGTGGGAAGAAAGCGTGGGATAAGAAAGGGGAATCTTATCTCCTTATAAGGGCGGTGAATATCGAACGCCCCCCCATTCTCCTTAAAATTCACCTGCTCCCAAGGGCTGTGTAAACGGCACGGTTGGGTTACCCACGCTCGTATTCATGAGAATCTCATAATAAGGGAACACGATCTCTGCTTTGACAAGACGTGCCAATGGCAACCGCGTCTCGAAACGTGGGGCGAAAAACGGCTCAAAATTATGATCGGCAGGCATGACATCACATTACTAAAGTTGTCAGCAGATTGGACTCGTGTGTTATTATATTCTCTCTGCGGTTGTGTGCGGTGTGTGTTACAGGTCCGGACACGATCAATTCGTTTGGAGACTATTCGGGAGTTCGGAAGGAGGAACCCGCCTTGCAATGCCGAAGACAGCACTACGTGCCGGATACCTTGTCATTGAAGCCAGGTTTAGGGGCTACTGAGGGAGTCCTGGACTAAGGGGTCCTTGGGCGTCCGACCTGTTATCTATGGGCCGAACTGATGGGCTGTGAAGATATGAAGACTGAAGACTGTACCCGTGTCCGGATAAGACTCTCCTTGGCTTGGAAGGCAAGCTTCGCGAACAACAATGAAGATTCCATCTTATGTAACCGACTCTATGTAACCCTATATCCCCTCGGTGTCTATATAAACTGGAGGGTGTAGTCCGGAAAGGAAATACTCAATACCTTAGTCATACATGCTAGAATTCTAGGGTTTAGCCATTGCGATCTCGTGGTAGATCAACTGTTGTAATACTCATATTCATCAATATCAATCAAGCAGGACGTAGGGTATTACCTCCATCAAGAGGGCCTGAACCTGGGTAAAACTTCGTGTCCCCTGTCTCCTGTTACCATCAACCTTAGACGCACAGTTCAGGACCCCCTACCCAAGATCCGCCGGTTTTGACACCGACAATTGCCATCTTTGGTATGCAATCCATAAGTGGCTCTCATAATAGATTCATAAGGTAGTTTAATTTTCTTCCTAGGAATGTGTTCCATGCCTTCCTTAATGGAAATTGGAATCTAATATTTCCTTCTTTCATATCAATGATTGCACCAATCTTTCTAAGGAAAGGTCTACCAAGAATAATAGGACTAGTAGTATTGCAATCTATATAAAGAACAATAAAATCTACGAGCACAGAATTCCTATTTGCAACAATAAGAAACATCATTAATTCTTCCCATATGTTTCATAATGGTGGAATCCGCAAGATACAAATTTAAAGAACAATCATCAAATTCATGGAAACCTTGCAAATCGCACAAAGTTTTTGGAATCGTGGAAACACTAGCACCTAAATCACATAAAGCATAACATTCATGATCTTTAATCTTAATTTTAATAGTAGGTTGCCACTCATCATAAAGTTTTCTAGGGATAGAAACTTCTAATTCAAGTTTTTTTCATAAGATTGCATTAAAGCATCGATGATATGTTTAGTGAAAGCTTTGTTTTGATCATAAGCAAGAGGAGAATTTAACACGGATGGCAACAAGGAAATATAATCTATAAAAGAGCAATTATCATAATTAAATTCCTTGAAATCCAAAATAGTGGGTTCATTGCTCTGTAAAGTTTTGACCTCTTCAATCCCACTTTTACCAATTTTTGCATCAAGATCTAAAAACTCTGAATCATTGGGACGCCTTCTAACTAAAGTTGACTCATCTCCAGTCCCATTTTTATCAAGATTCATATTGGTAAACAAAGATTTAATAGGAGACACACCAATCACTTTTAGATATTCATCATTATTATCATGAAAATTAGAAGAACACGCTTTTATAAAGCAATCTTTCTTAGCACGCATCCTAGAGGTTCTTTCTTTGCACTCATCAATGGAAATTCTCATGGCTTTGAGAGACTCATTGATATCATGCTTAGGTGGAATAGATCTAAGTTTCAAAGAATCAACATCAAGAGAAATTCTATCCACGTTCCTAGCCAACTCATCATTCTTAAGCAATTTTTATTCAAGCAAAGTATTGAAATTCTTTTACGAATTCATAAATTCTTTAACACTAGTCTCAAAATCAGAGGGCATCTTATTAAAATTTCCATAAGAGTTGTTGTATGAATTACCATAATTATTAGAGGAATTATTAGGGAATGGCCTAGAATTAAAGTTTCCTCTATACGCGTTGTTACCAAAATTGTTCCTACCAACAAAATTCACATCCATAGATTCATTATTATTCTCGATCAAAGTAGACAAAGGTATATCATTAGGATCATCGGAAACACTCTTATTAGCAAACAACTTCATAAGTTCATCCATCTTTCCACACAAAACATTAATCTCTTCTATCGCATGAACCTTTTTACTAGTAGATCTTTCGGTGTGCCATTGAGAATAATTAATCATAATATTATCTAGGAGTTTAGTAGCTTCTCCTAAAGTGATTTCCATAAAGGTGCCTCCCGCGGCCGAATCTAAAAGATTTCTAGAAGAAAAATTCAATCCAGCATAATTTTTTTGTACAATCATCCATAAATTCAAACCATGCATAGGGCAATTACGTATCATTAATTTCATCCTCTCCCAAGCTGTGCAACATGCTCATGATCAAGTTGCTTAAAATTCATAATATCGTTTCTAAGAGAGATGATCTTAGCAGGAGGAGAATACTTAGAGATAAAAGCATCTTTGCACTTATTCCAAGAATCAATACTATTTCTAGGCAAAGAAGAGAACCAAGTTTTAGCACGATATCTAAGCGAAAACGGAAATAGCTTCAATTTGACAATATCATTATCCACATCTTTCTTATTTTGCATATCACATAAATCAACAAAGCTGTTTAGATGGGTAGCGGCATCTTCACTAGGAAGGCCAGCAAATTGATCTTTCATGACAAGATTCAACAAAGCAGTATTAATTTCACAAGATTCAGCATCGTTAAGAGGAGTAATTGGAGTGCTAATAAAATCATTATTGTTGGTATTGGAAAAGTCACACAATTTAGTATTGTCTTGAGCCATCATGACAAACAATCAACCCAACACACAAGGAAACAAGAGGCAAGCGAAAAGAGACGAACGGAAAAAGGGCGAATAAAACGGCAAAGGTGAAGTGGGGGAGAGGAAAACGAGAGGCGAATGACAAATAATGTAATGCGAGGGATAAGAGTTTGTGATGGGTACTTGGTATGTCTTGACTTGGCGTAGATCTCCTCGGCAACGGCGCCAGAAATCCTTCTTGCTACTTCTTGAGCATGCGTTGGTTTTCCCTTGAAGAGGAAAGGGTGATGCAGCAAAGTAGCATAAGTATTTCCCTGAGTTTTTGAGAACCAAGGTATCAATCCAGTAGGAGACTACACGCAAATCCCCTAGTACCTGCACAAACAAACAAGAACCTCGCAACCAACGTGATAAAGGGGTTGTCAATCCCTTCACGGTCACTTACGAGAGTGAGATCTGATAGAGATAATAAGATAAATATTTTTGGTATTTTTGTGATATAGATTGGAAAATAAATATTGCAAAATAGATAGTAAACTAGAATTGTAGATTGGAAACTTATATGATGTAAAGGAGACCCGGGGGCCATAGGTTTCACTAGCGGCTTCTCTCAAGATAGCATTTATTATGGTGGGTGAACAAATTACTGTCGAGCAATTGATAGAAAGACACATAGTTATGATGATATCTAAGGCAATGATCATGAATATAGAAATCACGTCCATGACAAGTAGACCGAAACGATTCTGCATCTACTACTATTACTCCACACATCGACCGCTATCCAGCATGCATCTAGAGTATTAAATTCATAAGAACATAATAACGAATTAGGCAAGATGACATGATATAGAGGGATAAACTCAAGCAATATGATATAAACCCCATCTTTTTATCCTCGATGGGAACAATACAATACGTGTCATTTCCCTTTCTGTCACTGGGATCGAGCACCGCAAGATTGAACCCAAAGCTAAGCACTTCTCCTTTTGCAAGAAAGATCAATCTAGTAGGCCAAACCAAAATGATAACTCGGAGAGACTTGCAAAGATATCAAATCATGCATATAAGAATTCGGAGAAAAATCAAATAATATTCATAGATAATCAAGTTCATAAACCCACAATTCATCGGATCTCGGCAAACACACCGCAAAAAGAGTTACATCGAATAGATCTCCAAGAAGATCAAGGAGAACTTTGTATTGAGATCCAAAGAGAGAGAAGAAGCCATCTAGCTAATAACTATGGACCCGAAGGTCTGTGGTAAACTACTCACACATCATTGGAGAGGCTATGGTGTTGATGTAGAAGCCCTCCGTGATCGAATCCCCCTCCGGAAGATCGCCGGAAAAGGCCCCAAGATGGGATCTCACGGGTACAGAAGGTTGCGACGATGGAAAAGGTGTTTCGTGGCTCTCCCCAAATGTTTCAGGGTATAAGAGTATATATAGGCGAAAGAAGTTGGTCGGTGGAGCTGCGAGGGGCCCATGAGGGTAGGGGCGCGCTTGGCCTCCCTGGGCGCGCCCTCCTACCTCGTGGCCGCCTCGCTGCTTCCTTGACGTCCACTCCAAGTCTCCTGGATCACGTTTGTTCCAAAAACGATCCTTGCGAAGGTTTCATTCCGTTTGGATTCCGTTTGATATTCCTTTTCTGCGAAACACTAAAATAGGCAAAAAAAACAGCAATTTGCACTGGGCTTTCGGTTAAGAGGTTAGTTTCAAAAATAATATAGAAAGGTATATTAAAGCCCATTAAACATCCAAAACAGATAATATAATAGCATGGAACAATCAAAAATTATAGATACGTTGGAGACGTATCATAGAACAACACCTATAGCATAATCACTAGCATCACACATAATTTCAAAGGGTAAATTCCAATCAGGAGGTTGAACAATAGGTGCAGAAATCAAGGCTTTCTTAAGTATTTCAAATGCTTCTACACAATCATCATCAAAGACAAAAGGAACATCTTTTTGTAAAAGATTAGTCAGAGGCCTAGAAATTTTTGAGAAGTCTTCAATGAACCTCCTATAAAACCGGCATGACCAAGGAAACTTCTTATACCTTTATTGTGCTTAGGACATGGCATCTTTTCAATACCATCAACTTTAGCTTTATCAACTTCAATACCTCTTTCAGAATTTTTTTGCCCCAATACAATACCTTCATTATCCATAAAGTGGAACTTCTTCCAGTTCCAGACAAGATTTGTTTCCTCACATCTCTGCAAAACTCGATCAAGATTGCTTAAGCAATCATCAAAAGAAGTTCCATATATGGAAAAACCATCCATGAAAACCTCAACAATTTTTTCACAGAAGTCAGAGAATATAGCAGTCATACATCTTTGAAAGGTAGCAGGTGCATTACATAAACCAAAAGGCATACGTCTATAAGTAAAGGTACCAAAAGGGCAAGTAAAGGTGGTCTTTTCTTGATCCTCTTTTGACACAGGTATTTGAGAGAAACCAGAATAACCATCTAGAAAGCAAACATGTGTATGTTTGGATAATCTTTCTAGCATTTGATCAATAAAAGTAAAGGGTAATGATCCTTTTTAGTAGCTTTATTTAGTTTGCGGAAATCAATTACCATTCTATAACCTGTAACAATTCTTTGTGGGATCAATTCATCTTTATCATTAGGAACAACAGTAATACCTCCTTTCTTAGGGACACAATGGACATGACTTACCCACTGACTATCAGCAACAGGATAAATTATACCTGCCTCGAAAAGCTTTAGTATTTCTTTTCTTACCACTTCTTTCATCTTAGGATTTAACCGTTGTTGGTGATCAACAACCGGTTTAGCGTCTTTTTCCAATTTTCTTTTGTGTTGGCATAGCGTGGTTCTAATGCCCTTAAGATCATCAAGAGTATATCCAATAGCAGCACGGTGCTTCTTCAGAGTTTTCAATAATTTCTCTTCTTCTTGCTCTGAAAGGTTAGCACTAATAATAACATGATATATCTTATTTTCATCAAGATAAGCATATTTAAGAGTATCAGGCAATGGTTTAAGCTCAAACACGGGATCACCCTTGGGTGGAGGAGGATCCCCTAGAATTTCGACAAGCAAGTTGTGTTTCAAAATAGGTCCCTGTTTAAAGAATACTTCACCTATTTCCCTTCTTTCATTTATAAACATATAATTTTCATGGTCTAGCAAATATTGTTCTAAAGGATCATTAGGAGGCACGGCAATAGAAGCAAGACCAATAATTTCATCTTTACTAGGCAATTCTTTATCATGGGGTTGTCTACGAAATTTAGCAAAATTAAAATCATGTGACATATCCCCTAAACCAACAGAAACAATATCCTTTTTGCAGTCTATCTTAGCATTAACAATATTCAAGAAGGGTCTACCAAATATAATGGGACAAAAATTATCTTGTGGGGAAGAAAGAACAAGAAAATCAGTAGGATATTTAATTTTCCCACACAAGACTTCAACATCTCTAACAATTCCAACCGGTGAGATAGTATCTCTATTAGCAAGCTTAATAGTAACATTAATATCTTCCATCTCAGCAGGTGCAATATCATGCATAATTTCTTCATATAAGGTATACGGTATTGCACTAACACTAGCACCCATATCACATAAGCCATGATAACAATGATCTCCTATTTTAACAGAAACAACAGGTATGCCAACAACATGTCTATGTTTATCTTTAGTATCGAGTTTAGCAATTCTAGCAGCTTCATCATAGAAGTAAATAACATGCCCATCAATATTATCAACCAAGAGATCTTTAACCATAACAATAGTAGGTTCAACTTTAATTTGCTCAGAGGGTTTGGGTGTTCTAATATTACTTTTGTTGACCAAAGTTGAAGCTTTAGCATGATCCTTTATTCTATTAGGGAAAGGTGGTTTCTCAATATAAGCGGTAGGAACAATAGGATCTACATTATAAGTGATAGTCTTTTCTTCAACTTTAATAGGTTCAACTACTTTTACTTCAACGGGAGGATGATATTTAAAGCACTTCTCCTTAGGGAGATCAACATGAGTAGCAAAGGATTCACCAAAAAAAAGCTACTATCTCAGAGCCAAGTCCATATTTAGTGCTAAATTCACGAAAAGCATCAGTATCCATAAAAGATTTAACACAATCAAACTTAGGTGTTATACCTGACTCCTTACCTTCGTCGAGTTCCCAATCTTCAGAGTTGCGTTTAATTATTTCCAATAAATCCCATCTGAATTCAATAGTCTTCATCATAAAAGAACCAGTACAAGAAGTATCGAGCATGGAGCGATAATTGAGAGAAAATCGAGCATAAATTTTTTGAATAATAATTTTTCTTGAGAGCTCATGATTGGGGCATGAATATAACATTGACTTAAGCCTCCCTCAATCTTGAGCGATGCTTTCTCCTTCGCGAGGCCAAAAATTATATATATAATTACGGTCGCGATGAACCAGATGCATAGGACAAAACTTCTGATGAAATTCCAATTTCAATCCGTTGTAGTTCCATGATCCAATATCATCTCATAGCCTAACAATGTCAATTCCTTTCCCTTCAAAGATAAAGGTAAGACCTTCTTCTTGATAACATCCTTGGGCATACCTGCAAGCTTAAATAATCCACAAACTTCATCCACATAGATTAGGTGCAAATCGGGATGCAATGTTCCATCTCCTGTAAAAGGATTAGCTAGGAGTTTCTCTATCATACCCGAAGGAATTTCAAAGTAAACATTTTCAGTAGGTTCAGTAGGTTGAGGAGCAACTCTTTTCTCTACTGGTCGGGGTGAAGATACCCCGAACAAGCCCCTCAAAGGATTACTTTCCATAGTAACAAGCGATAGTAAATTTCAGCACACTATGTAGATTTTTCCTTACCAAATTCCACCTACCAAAGGAGCTTCACTCCCCGGCAACGGCGCCAGAAAAGAGTATTGATGACCCACAAGTATAGGGGATCTATCATAGTCCTTTCGATAAGTAAGAGTATCGAACCCAACGAGGAGCAAAAGGAAATGACAAGTAGTTTTCAGTAAGGTATTCTCTGCAAGCACTGAAATTATCAGTAATAGATAGTTTTGTGATAAGGTAATTCGTAACGGGTAACAAGTAACAAAAGTAAACAAGGTGCAGCAAGGTGGCCCAATCCTTTTTGTAGCAAAGGACAAGCCTGGACAAACTCTTATATAAAGGAAAGCGCTCCCAAGGACACATGGGAATTATCATCAAGCTAGTTTTGATCACGCTCATATGATTCACGTTCGTTACTTTGATAATTTGATATGTGGGTGTACCGGTGCTTGGGTACTACCCTTCCTTGGACAAGCATCCCACTTATGATTAACCCCTCTTACAAGCATCCACAACTACAAAAGAAGTATTAAGGTAAAGCTAACCATAGCATGAAACATATGGATCCAAATCAGCCCCTTACAAAGCAACGCATAAACTAGGGATTAAGCTTCTGTCACTCTAGCAACCCATCGTCTACTTATTACTTCCCAATGCCTTCCCCTAGGCCCAAATAATGGTGAAGTGTCATGTAGTCGATGTTCACATAACACCACTAGAGGAAAGACAACATACATCTCATCAAAATATCGAACGAATACCAAATTCACATGACTACTTATAGCAAGACTTCTCCCATGTCCTTAGGAACAAACGTAACTACTCACAAATCATATTCATGTTCATAATCATAGGGGTATTAATATGCATAAAGGATCTAAACATATGATTTGCCACCAAATAAACCAACAAGCATCAGCTACAAGGAGTAATCAACACTACTAGCAACCCACAGGTACCAATCTGAGGTTTTGAGACAAAGATTGGATACAAGAGATGAACTAGGGTTTGAGATGAGATGGCGCTGGTGAAGATGTTGATGGAGATTGACCCCCTCCCGATGAGAGGATCGATGGTGATGAAGATGGTGATGATTTCCCCCTCCCGGAGGGATGTTTCCCCGGCAGAACAGCTCCGTCGGAGCCCTATATTGGTTTCGCCAGGTTCCGCCTCGAGACGGCGGCACTTCGTCCCGAAAGCTTCCTTCTGATTTTTTCCAGGGCAAAAGACTTCATATAGCAAAAGATGGGCACCAGAGGCCTGCCAGGGGGCCCACAAGGCAGGGGGCGCGCCTCCACCCTCGAGGGTGCTTTCTTCGCCCAATATTTTTTATATATTCCAAAACTGACTTCCGTGGAGTTTCAGGACTTTTGGAGTTGTGCAGAATAGGTCTCAAAAATTTGCTCCTTTTCCAGCCCAGAATTCCAGCTGCTGGCATTCTCCCTCCTCGTGCAAACCCTGTAAAATAAGAGAGAATAGGCATAAGTATTGTGACATAATGTGTAATAACAGCCCATAATGCAATAAATATCGATATAAAAGCATGATGCAAAATGGACGTATCACTGAGGTCGAGGGATAGTTTCGTCAGCACGACGACGTGATGACAGTGATGATGAAGTTACCGACGCAGGGCTTCACCTAAGCACTACACCGATATGACCGAGGTGGAATTCTGTGGAGGGGGCATCGCACACGGCTAAAAAATCAACTTGTGTGTCTATGGGGTGCCCCCTTCCCCCGTATATAAAGGAGTGGAGGAGGGAAGGGCCGGCCCTCATAGGATGCGCCCAAGGGGGGGAGTCCTACTCCCAGTAGGAGTAGGTTTCCCCCTTCCTAGTAGGAGTAGGAGAAGAAGGAAGAGGGAGAGAGAGGGAAGGAAAGGGGGGGCCGACCCCCCCACCCAATTCGGATTGGGCTTGGGGGGGGCGCCCTCCACCAGGACGCCTCCTCCTCTCTCCCACTAAGGCCCATTGACTCCCCGAGGGGTTCCGGTAACCCCCCGGTACTCCGGTAAATGCCCGAACTCATATGGAACCATTCCGATGTCCAAACATAGCCTTCCAATATATCGATCTTTATGTCTCGACCATTTCGAGACTCCTCGTCATGTCCATGATCACACCGGGACTCTGAACTACCTTCAGTACATCAAAACACATAAACTCATAATACTGATCGTCGTCGAATGTTAAGCGCATGGACCCTACGGGTTCGAGAACTATGTAGGCATGACCGAGACTCACTTCCGGTCAACAATCAATAGCGGAACCTAGATGCTCATATTGGTTCCTACATATCCTACGAAGATCTTTATCGGTCAAACCGCATAACAACATACGTTGTTCCCTTTGTCATCGGTATGTTACTTGCTCGAGATTCGATCGTCGGTATCTCAATACCTAGTTCAATCTCGTTACCGGCAAATCTCTTTACTCGTTCTGTAATGCAACATCTCGCAACTAACTCATTAGTCACATTGCTTGCAAGGCTTATAGTGATGTGCATTACCGAGAGGGTCCAGAGATACCTCTCCGACAATCGAAGTGAAAAATCCTAATCTTGATCTATGCCAACTAAAAAAAGCACCATCGGAGACACATGTAGAGCATCTTTATAGTCACCTAGTTACGTTGTGATGTTTGATTGCACACTAAGTGTTCCTCTGGTATTCGGGAGTTGCATAATCTCATAGTCATAGGAACATGTATAAGTTATGGAGAAAGCAATAGCAATAAACTAAACAATCATAGTGCTAAGCTAACGGATGGGTCAAGTCAATCACATCATTCTCTAATGATGTGATCCCTTACATCAAATGACAACTCATGTCTATGGTTAAGAAACTGAACCATCTTTGATTAACGAGCTAGTCAAGTAGAGGCATACTAGTGACACTCTGGTTATCTATGTATTCACACATGTACTAAGTTTCCGGTTAATACAATTCTAGCATGAATAATAAACATTTATCATGATATAAGGAAATATAAATAACAACTTTATTATTGCCTCTAGGGCATATTTCCTTCAGATTCTTCCTGGGAGATGCATCAATTTCTATGCAACGTACATCAGAAAATGTGTGTGTCTCTCAATTTTAACCACAACCTATAAAGGTCATACCAGTACGCCATGCCATGTCTAAATAGAGTTCATTAACATTCTTCTAAAATTCAAAACCACTAAGTTCTAAGTATACTTGTTTGAATTTTCCCACATAGATATCTAAGTTTTCCTAACATTCTTGCATAGTACCTAACTAGATACTAAAGAACTTAAATATGGTCTTTCTATCAATTGTTTGGGTATTTTTTAATGTAATTGTAGTTCAAATTTGAATTCTAACAGTTATATACCTAGAAATAAATTTAATAACATAAAAATAGCATATGACAGAAACACATGGAAGGCAAAGGCCGCAACGACCGTCCCGAGCAGCACGGCGACCCTGGGAGCCATCAAACTCACAGCCTCGCGAGATGCTCTGAGCCCAAGATTTTGTGCTGCAGTGGAGCCATGGAATGCAATTGAGGGACGATTGTTGTGGGCTTTATATCAACACAAGCTGCTACAGGTTGCTGGCACGGGGTGCTAAAAGCAACTCTAGCAGACCCAGCATCCCGCTGGCCAGCAAAACGCGTTTGCAGTTCACGCAAAACCCCTTTTGTGGGCCAGTTTGGACAGCCACAGATGTAGACCCCTCAAACGGATCCGTAAAAAGCATATTCGCGGAATATGCTTTTTTTACGGGTCTGCTCTTTGCGCCGCATCTCATCGGCCCGCAACTATCAAATTCAACATAATACAACAATCGAAAGTAAAACTAAATTATTCAAATCAAACATAATACAATAATCATCCACATTACAAATAATTATTCAAATCATCATAGCAAACTTAAATAATGCAATACAAAACTTGTCATAAATACAAATACAAATGAATACAAAAATGAGTCACTGACCAGCCCTTTGCCAATGGTGCTCAATGAGATCCTCCTGAAGTTGAAAGTGGGTGTTTGTATTTTCAATCTCCTTGTATGTTTGAAGAAAAGCTCTAATGCGGTTAGGGTCTCTAGCTGGTTTGACACGACTACCCACATTGTCATGGAAGAATTCCAAGTTCATCCCTCTCTCATCTTCAAGAATCATATTGTGCAGGATAACACAACATGTCATAATATTTTTCAAGGTTTTCTTATCCCAAAAACGAGCAGGACCACGGACAATGGCAAACCTAGATTGCAAAACACCGAATGCTTTTTCAACGTCTTTTCGGGCTGCCTCTTGCACCCTTGCAAATTCACATTGCTTTTTAGTTTTTGGTTCTTTGATGCTTTTGACAAATGTGCATCAAGGAGGGTATATACCATCTTCAAGATAGTACCCCTTTGTGTATTCATGCCCATTGATAGTGTAGTTGCAAGCAGGAGCATCACCACTAGCAAGCTTAGCAAACAAATGAGACCGTTGCAACACATTGATATCATTGAGAGTGCCCGGCATAGCAAAAAAGCAATGCCAAATCCATAAATCCTCGGATGCTACGGCCTCTAGCACAATTGTTGCATCATAAGACTTGCCACGATACATTCCTTGCCATGTCTTGGGGCAATTTTTCCAAGTCCAATGCATACAATCAATGCTACCTAGCATGCCAGGTCAACATCTCCTCTCTTTAGTTGCCATCAATTTCTTTGTGTCATCTTCGTTGGGTACCCGAAAATACTCAGGACCAAAGACACGTATGATCACCTTTGCAAATCTACACACAGACTCAATTGTAGTATCTTCACCAATGCGAAGGTACTCATCGGCATAGACAGCTGGAACACCATATGCAATCACCGGCATTGTCGTGGAGATTTTTTGATATGCACTAAATCCCTTTAAGCCCGCAGCAATTCTTCTTTGAGTAAAATACCGGCAATTTGCCTCGCAAGCTTGAACAATTTTGATAAAGAGGGATCGGCGCATTCGGTACCTTCTCCGGAAGAGGTGCGGTGGATATGTAGGATTCTCCGCGAAGTAGTCTTACATCAACATCTCATTCCCAAGATGACGATTCCGGGGAATGCAAAACCGCCCGACAGTCGATCCTCGCCTCCTCTTCTGGTTCTCATCTTCGTGCTCCTTCACGTCAAGTGCCATGACCAATGTTTGCTGTGGAAAGTTCGCAAGCATGGTCTCAACATCCGAGTCATCCGAATCGGACGAATCGGGGAGCAAGAACTTCTCGCACGGACTCAAATCCATCTACATGCGCACCGGCGCGTCAAATTAACTACACCGCTCGCAAAAATCACAAGAAAAACACACTAACCGGTGGCGAACGCGGGCGGATGATCCCGGGCGGCGACGAAGAGGCGGGCCCGACGGTGGTCGATCCCCGACGGCGGCAGCGATGAGGGCGGCTCTTCTCGCCGGATCCGGGGGGTCGGTGCAGCGTCTCGGCGCGGGAGGGTGTGGGGCGACCTCGCGGACCAATTCCGCCCGCAGATTTGGCCGGAATCGCCGGCGGCGGGCGGTCGGAAGCAAGGGCGGTTGGCGGTGGAAGGAGGGGGGAAAGCGCGCGGGCTGAAATATCCCTCCCGCTAACTGCTTCTGTGTGATGCGGGACACCACAGCCGCGAGGGGGAAACCCACGTATTCTCGGGTTGGGGTCGGGATTTTGTCGCGCCCCTTAAATTTTTTTGCGAGCCGGAATAGAATGCAGGGTTTGAACGGGCATGTTTTTTCGTCCCTAACCGTATTTTGACGGTTATTTTGCGGATCGAGGACGGATGCGGGATCTATTAGAATTGCTTTGAAACGGGCGCGGACTTGCCCACACGGCATGACACGGGTGGCCGGTCGTGCGGCGTGGAAATGCTGAGAGTTGGTTCGGCGCTCGCGGGCGGCTTGCCACCCACGGGCCACGGGCTGGCGCCCCTGGCTTTGGGGCGGGTGGACGTGACGCGCAGTCGTGTTGGCCGACTCGACCGCACCGACGTGAAGCAGAGTGGCGACTTGACTTTTTTTGAGCATCAGTACAGACACAAGCGCTCATATACACGCGCATACACTCACCCCTATGAACGCATGCACGCACACCCTATCCCTATGAGCACCTTCGAGAGACTGAGCCGGCATATCATCTTGAGATTTACGAAGTCACCGTAGGCGCCTCGTCGTCGACGGGAACGTCTCCTCCCACTGAAAGCGCATCGCCGGAAATCCTGAAATAAATCCAGGAATACTGCGAGCACCAGGATTTGAACCCTGGTGGGTTGGAGATACCACTGTCTACCTAACCAACTCAACCACAGTTTGATTCGCGAGTGGCGACTTGACTTGCAGAGTACCGATTGCTGTGTCCAATAACGGCGCTTTGCTTTCTTGATTCACACCATGGACGGGGAAGTTCTTGTCTAGTAGGAGTACTTTGAACCGGAAAGAAGAACATTGAACCGGAAAGAAGATTAATCGTTGGTTTCTTCACAAATTCTTGTCCTGTTTTATCTCAATTTTGAGTTGTAATATTTCCTTGAACAAGAATGAATCTTGCCGTTGCTATATGTCCTGGAATGAACCGAATATAAGACCCACTAAAAGCATCTCTAGCAAACTCCGCATCCCATCGACCCGTAAAACGCGTTTGCAGTTTGTGGAAAAACGGTTTTGCAGGTCGGCACGAACAGCCGCAGAGGCAGACCCTACAAAACGGACCCTTATAAAAAAATATTCGTGGAATATGCATTTTTATGGGTTGGTTTTAGCTGCGCCGGAATAGACCCCTTAAACTTAAGCTGTAAAACGGAATATTCGCTTATATTCTTTCCCCGCGTCTTCTTCTTCCTCTCGTCCATCTCCACGGTCAGTTAGCTTGCTCCCACGAAATCGATGAATAACACACGAAGCTGTGAAAAATGAAGCCGTAGACGACCAACTACGAAGGGCATGAAGCGTCGAGCCAGCAAGCTCCTCCGTCGTGGCTCGAATCGATCGAGAGCTAGCTAGCTAGCTCAGCTCAAATCCATCCAGGGGCGAGCTAGCTAGCTCCTCCGTCGCTGCAGCGAGAGACGCGGCCGGGGCTAGCTAGCTTGCTTGCTTGCATCGTTCCACAACTAGCTAGCGCGGCCGGGCGTGGCGGCCGGGAGCCGCGGACGGGCGCGGCGGGCAGGCGGTGGACGGGTGTGGCGGCCGGGCGAGCTTCATGACGTTGGTGAGAGCAGAGATTCTTCAACTACCAACATTGACTGGTATGCAGGTTCCTGATAAAGTTGTCTTCAAAACTGTAGATATAAGGGTTTCAACCTCGTGTTTATAGGGTCTTTTAAATTTTCTTAAGAGTTAGACGATTTTAGGAGGTCTATTCGGGCCTTTTTTTTGACTGGAACTGTAAAAAATGTTTATTTTATGGGTTTAACCACTTATGCAGAGTCTGTTAAAGATGCTTTAAGTCTACTTCCGAGTTATTCACAGAAAATTGTGGAAGGCCGGCCCCCCATTTTTGTGAACATTCTCGGGTTATGAATGGCTGACAGCACAATATGACCACACTTTATTGGTGATTTGGCCGCCCAACTTGGGTAACACACAAAGATTCTACTAGCGCTAACGATTATCTTAACAAACTAAGCCAGTACCCCATGTTCAACAAAATGCTTCGTACATAGCATTTCTAGCTTTTCCGGATAATGGAAAATTTTATTACCCCTGACCTCCATATTTTGAAACGTTAAAATACCATATAATTAAACTTTGAACCCCTGCAAAAAATAATTAAACTTTGATCTTGCCAAGAAGAGAGAAAGGTCAAACACATACTCATTTTTTTTGAAGCAAACGCATACTCATATAATTAAGCTCTTTCTGCGAGGACGTCTTGGCACAAGATTATCACAGAACCCAAAACAAGCTTTATTCATTCATAACATTATATAGACAAGGCACATGATATGAAGATACTACAATATAATAAAAAAGAACGTCGATGTCGAACGTATCCTAGAAAAAAGAAAGAATGTCGAACAAACTAAAGAGGCAAGAGCTAGCAACACTCGTCAAATCACCGCGGACCTCTTAAAGGAAAAACTCTCTGTTCCATCTAGCCATCCAACTCGAAGCCGCAACCATCCATCTACTGCATCATCGCCGCCGCAAGAAGGGACACCAATGCCGAGGACACCAAGGCCAATGCAGACACGCTGGCGGCCGCGCCGGCGTCAGGCGCCGGAGCGGGGGCCGAGGAAGGCGTCGTGAAGTCCTGCGCCGACGCAGAGGCGAAGAAGACGGCCACGGCCAGGAGGAAAACGGCGACGCGTGGAGCCATCACGACCTTGCGCTGTAGTAGCTTGCGGGCTTGCTAGCTGATCGGAGAATCGGCGAGGAGGAGAATGGGTAATCTCGGTGGGATGCGGCGATGGAGGGGGCACCGTGAGTTTATATAGCAGGCCGGCCGTCGGTTCGGTGGTCGCGCTCTTGCGTTCTACTACAGGGGGCAGGAATCGGAGTGCGTAGTAGCAGGACGCGTTCGGTCGCGCTCGGTGGGAACGCACATTACCAGATCCGTGATCCCACCGAAAGCAATAAGCTCCTCCGATGTCGTCACCCGGGGCATATGCACCCGACTCCCACACCCTTCCCCGAGCGTCGGGAAGAAGGGTAGGGTGTGGTCGAGCGTGCATCACCCACAGTAGCCAAGGGGGAGGGAGACTGTGGAGCCACCTGCTCGATACCACTCCCCCCTCACCATCACGAAGGCGCGGTCCCTATCGGTGCTGCTCGGTGGAATCCTGCGCAGAGTGTAAGCCATGAGCATGCGGCCCGTACCTATCCCCCAGCTCGCGAGGTATCACCGGATGAGATAGGTCGCCTCGGACCTCCTGTCCAGGTGCCTCTCCTGAGCTGATCGAGCCCGACGCGTGTGGGCGGGCACTACGGGCCTCCTGCCCACGGCCCCCCACTCGCCGTCAGCCCGCAGGTGTCCACCGGACCACCAGGCATAGAGAGCATCATGTCTGGGCCACTGTCAGAAGTGTGTCGTGTCACCTGTGCTGCCAGCTGTGGGGTGCCGGACATCTCTCTCGGCATTACCGTCAGTCCGGAGTCTAGGACCACCGTCGGCTCATAGACAGGTACCATCACCGGTGGTAACTCAAGTTCCGCCGGGTCGTCCGCCTCAACTATGCTGCTCCATAACCGACTAGGTGCCAACCTCGCTCCAAACAAACCAAACCGAAGTGTGTTCATCGAAGTTGTGGATGGTGGCGCCTCCTTGGCAGACTTATCCGCCTTATCCGGTTGCACATTTGGCCCCTTGGCCGACTCCCGTGGTGTGTCCTCGGGCCCCTTATCTTAATTCCCGGGGGCACCGTTCCCCTCAGTTGTGTCCATATCCTAAATCTCATCCCCATCCTGGGAAGTCGGAGTGTCCTCAGTCTCAATCTCTAGAATGTAAGTGACTCCAGCATGTGTCCATCTAACTATATCTGCACGAACTCAACACTCACAACACTGACCAGCAGCCTCGCGGCCCCCCTGTGCACGAGTGAAGGGCATGTCAACCTTTTCCGTCTTGCCAATCAGAGATCCCAAGCTCCAAGCAATCAGAAAATGATGAATAAGTTTAGGTGGTGCGCCAAAGAACCGTATCAAACCTTCTCTATAGGTGTACCCTCTGGTTCCTGCTGTTTCCACTCATCAAAAGCAATGATAATGTTGGTACTCGGAACTCTGCACATACCCCACTTAAGAAAATGCAATTGATCCTCTTTAGTGGGAAAATCCACCTTGTAAGCCTGGTCCTCAAGCTTGTCAAGATGCCACTAATAATTACCCGGTACTAGCTCACACAGTTGCCTCACAATCTGAGGCTCAGTCATCTGCCCATTAGTAACCTGAACCACTGTTGGGAAAGAACTCTCAACCATCTGAGGCAAAGGAGCCACCTCTGGTGTCTCAAAGAACATCAACTCCTTACAGCACACCCCAAAAATGTTTATGCCAGGCTTAGGACCGGACAAGAGTGGGCATTCACCGGTCACATGCTGTGATCTGTGGCAGTAGTCACAAATTTCATTTGTACACTGTGCTACAAAGTGTCCCGGTTCACCACATCTATAGTAAGGAAATTTCTTCTTCTTAATTGTCCACTTCGAAGGTTTTTCTCCCTCTGCTTTGTCCGACCTTTTGTCCGCCCCACCACCACTAGTTTTAGCGACTCCAGAAGCCGTCGGAATATTTACCGCCGCCAAGGCCCTGACCTTGTCTACCACCACCTCAGGCAAAGTAGTTGTGGCCACCGCCGCATCGGCTGTGTGGTCTGACATCGTCCCCGGGGCCGTGGAGGTCGAGTCCGCGGCCGGCGGTGGTGGCGGCGAATGCTGCCGCGGTGGAGATGGGCGCCTCCCACCCCCTCTCTCGCCTTGCCGATAACCTCCCCGGAAACGTTCATTGGGGCTAGTGACACGTTTAACAAAATTGCCGGGCGGGCCCTGAAATTCACGTCCTGGATCGCCGCCATTGTACCAGTTGAAGCCTCGACGGAGGATGATCCACGGTGCTGCCCCTCACCATATGCATCGTAACCATCGTCTCCCCACTGTCCATACCGGTTTCTCGTACCATCTCTGCCGTATCCACCTTGCCCGTGACCATCCCATCCATGGTGAGAACCCCGCCCTCTTCCAAGGGCCGGTGCCTTGGCCGCCAGCGGCTGCACCGGCTCCTCCGGCTACCGCACGTTCCTAGCAGCTGTCACTGGCGCCTGTGGTCCTGAAGCAGCAGGCCTCGGCACCTGCCTCACGGGAGGCGGAGCGCCACGCCCAGTCCGCTGGTTCCTGCCTGCGGTCCCGCCGCCGCACTAATCGCCGCTAGGGGCGGCCCTTGCCTTGCTGGAGGTGAAGCGCCTCGGCCGGTTCCGGCGGCTCCGGCGGCGGGCGTCTGCCCATGCATGGCTGGCGGTGGTCCGCATCTAGCCATCTTGTTGCACAAAGGATCCTGGCCACACGCGCCACGCCTAAAGCCGGGAAGCCTGGTGTGCGCTCAACCCTAGCTGCGATCAACGAGGACGAGGGCACCGGTGCTACTTGCATGCATGCAGGATGCGATTCGGACGTGGCTTGGGCTTCTAACTGGGCCTCGCCCGAGCCTAGAGAGCCCACGACCAACGTCGCTTCCGCTTCGTTCCCCTGGCCCAGTAGCAAATTCAAGCGCGCCCTTCTGGCCGCTTGAATTGCGCTGGCCGATCTCGTCGCCGGCGACGGCGGCGGCCGACCTTTCTTGCCCTTCTTCTTCCGAGTAACTAGAGTCCATGATTCTGTTATAAAATCTGACAAAGTAACGGGTTCACGAAATACCTTAGGTATCGGGCCGATCCAGGGTTTCACGGACGGCTTGGGTCTTTGAACGTTGGACCGATGACGATCGGACATCGGATTGAGCTCCGGCAGTTTCATCGGTCCGTCTCCTTAGAAACCACAAGCAGATCCGTCGAGGCTTGTTTCTCGACCTGTTCTTCGACCTGTTCTTCGTCATCGCTCTCAATAAGAGCCCAAAAGCGCCCTGCCGGTCTTGTACAATCTGTCGTCTCCGTTAGATCAACTAGTTCCGTTGTCTCCGGAACTGGATCAACCTGCACAGGAGGACCGACAACCACATTATAAATATCAATCATGAAATGGAGCCCTACCTCGATCAAGTCGTCGTTCGGGGACCATTTTATAAATTCACTTGGTTTAAACGGTATCTGTTCTTGTTCTGATGACATCCAAATCGTACCGCAAATTGTGATGAATTCATTTTAGGTGGACCACATACTATTTTTATAGGACATGATTTTGGCGGATATGCTAGAGATGCCCTCGGTTCGCTCAGTCGATTCAAGTTGGGGCGAATGAATCGTTTGTCAGGACCACTTTCCCTGGCGTCGGTCAGCCAAACATTGCAGCCCTTAAACTTTGAGTTTGCCTGAAGTGAGAAAGATCAAGCACATACGCATATAATTAAGCTCTTTTGCCGGGAGATATTCACACAAGATTATCACAAAACCAACAAACTTTAATCATAACACTATATATAGACACATAATAAAAAGAATGTCAAGCAAACAAAAGAGGCCAGAACCAGCAACACTCATCAGACCACCACCGATCTCTCAAAGAAAAACTCTGCTCCGGCCATCCAACCCAAAGCTGCGACCATCCATGATCCATCTACTGCATCATCGCCGCCGCGAGAAGGGACACCAGTGCCGAGGACACCAAAGCCAAGGCGGACACGCTGGCGGCCGCGCCGGCGTCGGGCGCCGGAGCGGGGGCCGAGGAAGGCGCCGTGAAGTCCTGCGCCGACGCAGAGGCGAAGAAGACGGCCACGGCCAGGAGCAGCACGGCGACGCGTGGAGCCATCACGACCTTGCGCTGTAGTAGCTTGCCGGCTTGCTAGCTGATCGGAGAATCGGCGAGGAGGAGAATGGGTAATCTCGCTGGGATGCAGGGATGGAGGGGGCATCGTGAGTTTATATAGCAGGCCGGTCGTCGGTTCGGTGGTCGCGCTCTTGCGTTCTACTACAGGGGGCAGGAATCGGGAGTGCGTAGTAGCAGGATGCGTTCGGTCGCGCGGGGTGGAACGCACGTTGCGGTTCGGCGCGGCGAGTGCGCGGGCGTGGGGAGTTTCGGCGTCGCCGGCGCCCACAGCTCGCGCGCGCGATCGGTGCCAAAAGCCGATTTGTGGGCGTAAAGCCACGGCTGTCGATCGACCTGACATACTGGCTTTGCACGTTGGCCCGGCCGGCCGTAAGGAGGATTGAAGCTAAGTGGTGACATGCCGAATGCCAAAATGTTCCCATGTGCTGATCGATTAGAGGCAATGGAACCAATTTTGGTTTGTCCACGAGGTCGAGATTACAAAGTCTAATGACGCTTACTTTTTCTTAAGGCGAAAAAACGGCTACTTTTTTAGGCATCTTCAACGGTAACCCATAAAAAAAAGAGTGACCCACAAAAATCTTTACATATTTATCCGCGGCCACGGATGTGGAAGACAGTCATCCAACTGTAGCAGCATACATTTTCACAATAACTCGAACCAACTGGATGAAATTCATTCAAACCAGTCCGGATTTCATATAAACACGACCTATTTTCATATAAATATAACGGATTACAAATAAACATGACATATTTCATTATATTTCAGACACAGTTATATTCTAAACCTAAATGAAACGATCGCCGGCGCCTGGTCCCCTATCCGGCCATCAACCCCAAGAACTGAAGCTTCACCATCTCCAGTTCCGCCTCCGGAGGCCTGGGAACTGAAGCTGTGTGCCTCCACGTCGCCGCCAAGCGACTAATCGGCCGCTGATGTAGAGCCCACCAAGCTTGGCATCGATGGGAGGGGAGAAGCGGTGGCCTTACTGGGACCTGAGCGACCACGACCTGTTGTGCACTACTCTTCCTCGCTGCCGGCGGCACCCGCGGACATATCGACTTCTTCGTGGTCGTGATGGCGGGGCGATGCCTCAACGTTATCCTTCTCCTTCTCGCCAGTCTCGCCGAATAACGCCTCGCCCGCCTCGTCGTCGCACTCCGTGCCGGTGGCTGCCTTCATCGCCACCCTCTAGCGGTACCGCCAGCGGGCTAGGCCGATCTCGGGGGCGGAGCGGTAGGACTCGAGCAACGCCTCCTGCTCCGCTAGGTCAGCATCCGATGGGATTTGCACGTCGTCGCCGAAGGTATCCTCCGGCTGCTAGCCGGCAGCAATGGCAACAATCTCCTTCTTCTGCTCTGACGTTGGCCTGTCCCAGCGAGCTCTGGTGGCGGAGAGATCCATGGCCGGGAGTAGTGCGTAGAGGGATGATTGTGGCTATGGCTGGGACAACGGTTTATATAGCCCCGGTGGGCGGCAGAGGGACGGAAGGATGGCGCTGGAGGAGACGCACCAGCAACCGTGTGCTATCACTGTGGGCGGCAGATGGTCGTCATGTCGTTTGAATGCACTGTAGTTAACTACACTGGGAAGCGGAGCAGGCGGCGGCCTCTAGGCCGGCGCGCTGCTTCAATGTCGGTGCCAGTAGGTGGTCGCGTTCGCTTTGGTCGGGCTTGAATGCGGGCACTGATATTCAGGAGTGGCGCTGACCGTTTCGGGCGGGAAGCGAACACGGGAGGGGGAGCGGTTTTTGGTGGGTCAGGCGGTCAGAAGCGGGCTTGGAGCGGTGCGGACTCCCGCAAAGCCCCACACGTTTGTCTCCGGTTTGCGAGAGAAAATGCGTCCCGACTGCTCCCTGAACTGATACAGGCCGGCATTGGATGGTTTCCACGGTCCGAACAACACGATCCAGACAGTTGCGGGAGGTTTGAGAGTCCGCGTTGGAGATGCCCTTACACCACTCTTGCACTAGATGACAGGTAATGGAATGTTTACCTTCGGCTGATCGCATGCCTCATTTTTCAATCTTCCTAAAAGATACTCTAAACACTCTTATATTTCTTTACGGAGAGAGTATGTATCAAGCAAAAAAACAAGCATAATGAAATTTTTACGGTTCTCCATCGTCTTTCTTAGCTTTCGAACAAAAAATGATTTTTTTTGCGAAAAACGTGCTTATTCTTTCATGAGAGGCACGAATTTGCTTTTGCGAGAGGCACGGTTGTGCGTCTTGGAAATGAAAAAAAACCTTCCGTAAGAGACATGGTTTTGCTTTCGCGAGAGGTACGAATTTGCTTCCGCTGCAGGCAGGGCCATGCCTATCAGAAATGGAGAAAACGTGTTTTTTCCTTCCGCGAGAGGAATGGATTTAGTTTTTATGACGGCACGGATTTGCTTCCGCAAGAGGCATAGTCGTGCCTCTTTCAGAAAGGAAAAAAAATACATGCTCTCAATTTCGGTCTTTCCTGGAAAAAAAGTTCGTCAAAACCTACATGGGATCTAGTTTTGAAGAACTCAACACAAGGAATTCAATGATGAAAACAGTTCGAGATGTGGATGCAAAGTTTAAGAGATAAAATGTTTTGAATAAACGAATGCACGAAAAATGGAAAGAGTGCTCCTTAATTAGCGATTTCAAAATTTCACCGGGATGTTTTTGCTCCACCAACGATTCAGAGCATCTCTAGCAGATCCTGCAAAAGGCCCTATACTGTAAAATGACCGCTGGTTTATATTACGAGACAAAAAAACGTCATATCCAGCAAAATGTCCTTGTTCTGTAAAAAATATACAGCCCCCCTAGAATATAGGGCTTCATCCCGTAGATATCCGAGATTGTAGGCTTTTTTGTAGGGACTTATAAAACAAAAAAAATCTTGGTGGGAGGGAAATTTCAGCTCCCGCCACGATCTTACGCCGCCACCGTGCTACCTCTTTTAGCACTGCGTTGGTTTTCCTCCAAAGAGAAAGGGATGATGCAGCAAAGTAGCGTAAGTATTTCCCTCGGTTTTTGAGAACCAAGGTATCAATCCAGTAGGAGGCTACACACGAGTCCCTCGCACCTGCAAAAACAAATAAATCTCCGCAACCAACGCAAATAGGGGTTGTCAATCCCTATAGGGCCACTTACGAGAGTGAGATCTGATAGATATGATAACATAATATTTTTGGTATTTTTATGATAAAGATGCAAAGTAAAATAAAAGCAAAGTAAATAACTAAGTAGTAGGAGATTAATATGATGAAGATAGACCCGGGGCCATAGGTTTCACTAGTGGCTTCTCTTGAGAGCATAAGTATTCTATGGTGGGTGAACAAATTACTGTTGAGCAATTGACAGAATTGAGCATAGTTATGAGAATATCTAGGTATGATCATGTATATAGGCATCATGTCCGAGACAAGTACGCCGACTCCTGCCTGCATCTACTACTATTACCCCACTCATCGACCGCTATCCAGCATGCATCTCGAGTATTAAGTTAAAAACAGAGTAACGCCTTAAGCAAGATGACATGATGTAGAGGGATAGACTCATGCAATATGAAGAAAAACCCATCTTGTTATCCTCGATGGCAACAATACAATACGTGCCTTGCTGCCCTTACTGTCACTGGGAAAGGACACCGCAAGATTGAACCCAAAGCTAAGCACTTCTCCCATTGCAAGAAAGATCAATCTAGTAGGCCAAACAAAACTGATAATTCGAAGAGACTTGCAAAGATAACCAATCATACATAAAAGAATTCAAAGAAGATTCAAATATTATTCATAGATAGACTTGATCATAAACCCACAATTCATCGGTCTCAACAAACACACCGCAAAAAGAAGATTACATCGAATAGATCTCCACAAGAGAGGGGGAGAACATTGTATTGAGATCCAAAAAGAGAGAAGAAGCCATCTTGCTACTAACTATGGACCCATAGGTCTGAGGTAAACTACTTACACTTCATCGGAGGGGCTATGGTGTTGATGAAGAAGCCCTCCGTGATCGATGCCCCCTCCGACGGAGCTCCGGAACAGGCCCCAAGATGGGATCTCGTGGATACAGAAAGTTATGGCGGTGGAATTAGGGTTTTGGCTCCATATCTGATCGTTTGGGGGTACATGGGTATATATAGGAGGAAGAAGTATGTCGGTGAAGCAACAGGGGGCCCACGAGGGTGGAGGGGGCGCCTGGGGGGTTGGCGCGCCCCCTACCTCGTGGCCTCCTGTTACGTGTCTTGACGCAGGGTCCAAGTCTCCTGAGTTGTATTCGATGAGAAAATCACGTTCCCGAAGGTTTCATTCCGTTTGGACTCCGTTTGATATTCCTTTTCTTCGAAACCCTAAAACAGGCAAAAAACAACAATTCTGGGCTAGGCCTCCGGTTAATAGGTTAGTCCCATAAATAATATAAAAGTGGATAATAAAGCCCAATAATGTCCAAAACATAGATAATATAGCATGGGGCAATCAAAAATTATAGATACGTTGGAGACGTATCACACCGCGCGAGCTGCGAGCTACCGGCTGCCGCCTTGCGAGTTGCCGCCATGGATCCGATTGCTTTTCTTTTTTTATATGTTATTAGGGTGTTTTTTACTATTTTACTTTTTTGGAAATGGAGGCATATGCCCCGGCCTCTGCATCATAACGATGCATGCAGCCATTGAAGGAAATATGCCCTGCAATAATAAAGTTGTTATTTATATTTACTTATATCATGATAAATGTTTATTATTCATGCTAGAATTGTATTAACCAGAAACTTAGTACATGTGTGGATACATAGACAAACAGGGTGTCCCTAGTATGCCTCTACTTGACTAGCTCGTTAATCAAAGATGGTTAAGTTTCCTAGCCATAGACATGTGTTGTCATTTTATGAATGGGATCAAATCACTAGAGAATGATGTGATGTACATGACCCATCCGTTAGCTTAGCATAATGATCGTTTAGTTTTTCTGCTATTGCTTTCTTCATGACTTATACATGTTCCTCAGACTATGAGATTATGCAACTCCCGAATACCGGAGGAGCACCTTGTGTGCTATCAAACGTCACAACGTAACTGGGTGATTATAAAGATGCTCTACAGGTGTCTCCGATGGTGTTTGTTGAGTTGGTATAGATCGATATTAGGATTTGTCACTCTGTGTATCGGAGAGGTATCTCTGGGCCCTCTCGGTAATGCACATCACTATGAGCCTTGCAAGCAATGTGACTAATGAGTTAGTCACGGGATGATGCATTACGAAACGAGTAAAGGGACTTGCCGGTGACGAGATTGAACTAGGTATGATGATACCGACGATCGAATATCGGGCAAGTAATATACTGATGACAAAGGGAACAACGTATGTTGTTATGCGGTTTGACCGATAAAGATCCTTGTAGAATATGTAGGAGCCAATATGAGCATCCAGGTTCCGCTATTGGTTATTGACCGGAGATGTGTCTCGGTCATGTCTACATAGTTCTCGAACCCGTAGGGTCCAAACGCTTAACGTTTGATGACGATTTGTATTATGAGTTTCGTGTTTTGATGAACCGAAGTTTGTCCGGAGTCCCGGATGAGATCATGAACATGACAAGGAGTCTCTAAATGTTTGAGACATGAAAAATCATATATTGGAAGGCTACATTCGGACACCGAAATGGTTCAGGTCGTTTCGCATAAGTTTCGGAGTACCGGGGGTTACCGGACCCCCCCCCCCCCCCGGGGGAAGTTCATGGGCCGTCATGGGCCTTAGTGAAAAGTTGAGGAGGGCCACAAGGGAGGCCGCGCTACCGCCATGGCCAGTCAGAATTGGACTAGGGAGGGGGCGGCGCCCCCTCTTTCCTTCTCCCCTCTTCCTCCTTCCCTCTTTCTCCCTCTCTTGGAAGGAAGGGGACTCCAACAGGGATTGGGATACCTAGTTGGACTCCCCATGGCGCGCGCCCCCTTGGCCGGCCTCCTCCTCCTCCCCTCCTTTATATACGTGGGAGGGGGGCACCCCAAAGGCACACCAAGTCTTCTCTTAGCCGTGTGTGGTGCCCTCATCCACAGTTACACACCTCGGTCATATCGCTGTAGTGCTTAGGCGAAGCCCTGCGCCGGTAACTTCATCATCACCGTCGCCACGCCGTCGTGCTGACGAAACTCTCCCTCGTCCTCGACTAGATTAAGAGATCGAGGGACGTCATCGAGCTGAACGTGTGCTAAACGCGGAGGTGCCATACGTTCGGTGCTTGGATCGTTTGGATCGCGAAGACGTTCGACTACATCAACTGCGTTACTAAACGCTTCCGCTTTCGGTCTACGAGGGTACGTGGACACACTCTCCCCTCTCATTGCTATGCATCTCCTAGATAGATCTTGCATGATCATAGGAAATTTTTGTAGTACTACATTCCCCAACAGTGGCATCCGAGCCAGGTCTATGCGTAGATGTTATATGCACGAGTAGAACACAAAGAGTTGTGGGCAATAATAGTCATACTGCTTACCAGCAATGTCTTACTTTGATTCGGCGGTATTGTTGGATGAAGCGGCCCGGACCGACCTTACATGACCACGTTCATGAGACCGGTTCTACCGACGTGCTTCGCACACAGGTGGCTAGCGGGTGTCTATTTCTCCAGCTTTAGTTGAATCGAGTTTGACTACACCCGGTCCTTATTGAAGGTTAAAACAACACACTTGACGAAAAATCATTGTGGTTTTCATGCGTAGGTAAGAATGGTTCTTGCTAGAAGCTCGTAGCAGCCACGTAAAACTTGCAACAACAAAGTAGAGGACATCTAACTTTTTTTTGCAGGGCATGTTGTGATGTGATATGGTCAAGACGTGATGATATATAAATTGTTGTATGAGATGATCATGTTTTGTAACAGTTATCGGCAACTAGCAGGAGCCATATGGTTGTCGCTTTATTGTATGAAATGCAATCGCCATGTAATTGCTTTACTTTATCACTAAGCGGTAGCGATAGTCGTAGAAGCAATAGTTGGCGAGACGACAACGATGCTATGATGGAGATCAAGGTGTCAAACCGGTGATGATGGTGATCATGATGGTGCTTTGGAGATGGAGATCAAAGGCACAAGATGATGATGGCCATATCATATCACTTATTTTGATTGCATGTGATGTTTATCTTTTATGCATCTTATTTTGCTTAGTACGGTGGTAGCATTGTAAGATGATCTCTCACTAAATTTTAAGGTATAAGTGTTCTCCCTGAGTATACACCGTTGCTACAGTTCTTCGTGCCGAGACACCACGTGATGATCGGGTGTGATAAGCTCTACGTTCACATAGAACGGGTGCAAGCCAGTTTTGCACAAGCAGAATACTCAGGTTAAACTTGACGAGCCTAGCATATGTAGATATGGCCTCAGAACACTGAGACCGAAAGGTCGAGCGTGAATCATATAGTAGATATGATCAACATAGTGATGTTCAACATTGAAAGCTTCTCCATCTCATGTGATGATCAGACCTGGTTTAGTTGATATGGATCACGTGATCATTTAGATGACTAGAGGGATGTCTATCTAAGTGTGAGTTCTTAAGTAATATGATTAATTGAACTTTAATTTATCATGAACTTAGTACCTGATAGTATTTTGCATGTCTGTGTTTTTGTAGATCAATAGCCCGTGATACCGTTCCTTTGAATTTTAATGCGTTCCTAGATAAAGCTAAGTTGAAAGATGATGGTAGCAATTACACGGACAGGGTCCGTAACTTGAGGATTATCCTCATTGCTGCATAGAAGAATTACGTCCTGGAAGCACCGCTAGGTGCAAAGCCCTCTACAGGAGCAACTCCAGATGTTATGAACGTCTGGCAGAGCAAAGCTGATGACTACTCAATAGTTCAGTGTGCCATGCTTTACGGCTTAGAATCGGGACTCCAATGACGTTTTGAACGTCATGGAGCATATGAGATGTTCCAAGAGTTGAACTTAATATTTTAAGCAAATGCCCGGATTGAGAGATATGAAGTCTCCAATAAGTTCTACAGCTACAAAATGGAGGAGAATAGTTCTATCGGTGAACATATACTCCGAATGTCTGGGTACCACAACCACTTGACTCAACTGGGAGTTAATCTTCCTGATGATAGTGTCATTGACAGAGTTCTTCAATCACTGCCACCAAGCTACAAAAGCTTCATGATGAACTATAATATGCGAGGGATGGATAAGACAATTCATGAGCTCTTCGCAATGCTAAAGGCTGCGGAGGTAGAAATCAAGAAGGAGCATCAAGTGTTGATGGTTAACAAGACCACTAGTGTCAAGAAGAAGGGCAAAGGGAACAAGGGGAACTTCAAGAAGAACGGCAAGCAAGTTGCTGCTCAAGTGAAGAAGCCCAAGTCTGGACCTAAGCCTGAGACTGAGTGCTTCTACTACAAATGGACTGGTCACTGGAAGCGGATATGCCCCAAATATTTGGCGGATAAGAAGGATGGCAAAGTGAAAGGTATATTTGATATACATGTTATTTATATGTACCTTACTAATGCTCGTAGTAGCACCTGGGCATTTGATATTGGTTATGTTGCTCATATTTGCAACTCGAAACAGGGGCTACGGATTAAACGAAGATCGGCTAAGGATGAGGTGACGATGCGCGTGGGAAATGGTTCCAAAGTCGATGTGATCGCCGTCGGCACGCTACCTCTACATCTACCCTCGGGATTAGTTTTAGACCTAAATAATTGTTATTTGGTGCCAGCGTTAAGCATGAACATTATATCTGGATCTTGTTTGATGCGAGACGGTTATTCATTTAAATCAGAGAATAATGGTTGTTCTATTTATATGAGTAATATATTTTGTGGTCATGCACCCTTGATTAGTGGTCTATTTTTGTTGAATCTCGGTAGTAGTGATACACATATTCATAGTATTGAAGCCTAAAGATACAATTTTAATGATGATAGTGCAACTTATTTGTGGCACTACCATTTAGGTCATATTGGTGTAAAGCACATGAAGAAACTCCATGCTGATGGGCTTTTGGAATCACTTGATTATGAATCACTTGATGCTTGTGAACCATGCCTCCTGGGCAAGATGACTAAGACTCCGTTCTCCGGAACAATGGAGCGAGCAACAGATTTGTAGAAAATAATACATACTGATGTATGCGGTCCGATGAGTGTTGATGCTAGCGGCGGGTATCGTTATTTTTTGACCTTGACAGATGATTTGAGCAGATATGGGTATATCTACTTAATGAAACACAAGTCTGAAACATTTGAAAAATTCAAAGAATTTCAGAGTGAAGTGGAAAATCATCGTAACAAGAAAATAAAGTTTCTACGATCTGATCGTGGAGGTGAATATTTGAGTTATGAGTTTGGTCTTCATTTGAAACAATGCGCAATAGTTTTGCAACTCACGCCAACTGGAACACCACAGCGTAATGGTGTGCCGAACGTCGTAACCGCACTTTATTAGATATGGTGCGATCTATGATGTCTCTTACTCATTTACCGCTATCGTTTTGGGGTTATGCTTTAGAGATGGCTGCATTCACGTTAAATAGGGCGCCATCTTAATCCGTTGAGATGACACCATATGAATTGTGGTTTGGCAAGAAACCCAAGTTGTCGTTTCTTAAAGTTTGGGGCTACGATGCTTATGTGAAAAAGCTTCAACCTGATAAGCTCGAACCCAAATCGGAGAAATGTGTCTTCATAGGATACCCAAAGGAGACTGTTGGGTACACCTTCTATCACATATCCGAAGGCAAGATATTCGTTGCTAAGAATTGACCCTTTCTAGAGAAGGAGTTTCTCTCGAAAGAAGTGAGTGGGAGGAAAGTAGAACTTAATGAGGTACTTGTACCTTCTCCCGAATTGGAAAGTAGTTCATCACAGAAATCAGTTCCACTGATTCCTACACCAATTAGTGAGGAAGCTAATGATAATGATCATGAAACTTTCGATCAAGTTACTACTAAACCTCGCAGGTCAACCATAGTAAGATTCGCACGAGAGTGGTACGGTAATCCTGTTCTGGAGGTCATGTTACTTGACCATGACGAACCTACGAACTATGAGGAAGCGATGATGAGCCCAGATTCCGTGAAATGGCTTGAGGCCATGAAATCTGAGATGGGATCGATCCATGTATGAGAACAAAGTATGGACTTTGGTTGACTTGCTCGATGATCGGCAATCAATAGAGAATAAATGGATCTTCAAGAAGACTAACAATGACGGTAATGTTACTATCTACAAAGCTCGACTTGTTGCAAAAGGTTTTCGACAAGTTCAAGGAGTTGACTACGATGAGGCCTTCTCACCCGTAGCGATGCTTAAGTCTGTCCGAATCATGTTAGCAATTGCCGCATTTTATGATTATGAAATTTGGCAAATGGATGTCAAAAATGCATTCCTTAATGGCATTGGCGGTGCCAGGATGAAAACCTTGTGATGTCAAACTTCTCTAATGAAGATTTTTTCTAGACAACTTAAAAATGAAAAGTGTATGTTTATTTATTGTAATAGCCTTTTGTGATAATTGATATGTATGCACAATAACATCCGTGAGAGGGGATGTAAGCCCTGGCTCAATGGTAGACAACACTTTGGTTGATGTCTCCGGCCAGGGTTCGATGTCCCACTCTCGGAGTTTTCTCCTATACTATAAAGCGAAGCCGGAGGTGGCTTCTAATTCCCCTCCCTTTCTATTTTGTTTTTTTAGTAACATCCGTGAGAGAAGAAATTATCTACAATTATAATTCTTAATCAAAACCATCTCTTACACCATAATCTACTATTGCTCGTGACTCGTGGGAAAAGAAAATTGAAAGAGGCCTAGAGGCTAGAGAAGGAAGATAATGTACTGAAAATATTGAACTTACAAATGTATGGAGAACATCCTAGTGTTTTTGATTAGCGCAGGCAGCAATATTGAATTATTTGATCAATTCAGTCTGGATCAATCGATGCCCATGGATGCCGGATGGTGCATCGCTTGCGGCTCGCTGTATGGTGCATCAGCATCGCTCGCGGCCGCGGATGGCCGGAGGTGACCGTGCCTCATGGTTCATGGCCTCACAGCCTGATCAAAGATCGTCGGCGGACGATGGGATAGATTGCGGTTCATGGCGGTTGTCCATGGTCTGGCGAGACGCTGAGACATACACAATCGAAAAGGTTTTTTTCTTGGCACATACACAATCGAGATCAAAGTTCTCTTTTTGTGGATCAACGAGCTAGAGGTTGGAAAGCTAGATAAGTTTAAGGAGAAAAGTACGTGATTGATTTGGGGATAATTGCCGATCCAGTACAACTAGAGGACCAAGGTATTTTTTTCCTCATTTTTTGTTAATAGGGAAAGGTGGTATTGCTATGGCCCAGCTGCTACCTCTTGAGCACTGCGTTGGTTTTCCCCGAAGAGGAAGGGATGATGCAGCAAAGTAGCGTAAGTATTTCCCTCAGTTTTTGAGAACCAAGGTATCAATCTAGTAGGAGGCTACGCGCGAGTCCCTCACACATGCACAAAATAAATAAATCCTCGCAACCAACGCGATAAGGGGTTGTCAATCCCTACACGGCCACTTACGAGAGTGAGATCTGATAGATATGACAAGATAATATTTTTGGTATTTTTATGATAAAGATGCAAAGTAAAATAAAAGCAAAGTAAAAAAGCAAAGGAAATTACTAAGTATTGGAAGATTAATATGATGAAGATAAACCCGGGGGCATAGGTTTCACTAGTGGCTTCTCTCAAGAGCATAGGTATTTTACGGTGGGTGAACGAATTACTGTTGAGCAATTGACAGAATTGAGCATAGTTATGAGAATATCTAGGTATGATCATGTATATATGCATCACGTCCGAGATAAGTAGACCGACTCCTGCCTGCATCTACTACTATTATTCCACTCATCAACCGCTATCCAGCATGCATCTAGAGTATTAAGTTAATGAAAATAGAGTAACGCCTTTAGCAAGATGACATGATGTTGAGGGATAAACTCATGCAATATGATGAAAACCCCATCTTGTTATCCTCGATGGCAACAATACAATATGTGCCTTGCTGCCCCTACTGTCACTGGGAAAGGACACCGCAATATTGAACCCAAAGCTAAGCACTTCTCCCATTGCAAGAAAGATCAACCTAGTAGGCCAAACCAAACTGATAATTCGAAGAGACTTGCAAAGATAACCAATCATACATAAAAGAATTCATAGAAGATTCAAATATTGTTCATAGATAGACTTGATCATAAACCCACAATTAATCGGTCTCAACAAACACACCGCAAAAAGAAGATTACATCGAATAGATCTCCACAAGAGAGGGGGAGAAAATTGTATTGAGATCCAAAAAGAGAGAAGAAGCCATCTAGCTAATAACTATGGACCCGTAGGTCTGAGGTAAACTACTCACACTTCATCGGAGGGGCTATGGTGACGATGTAGAAGCCCTCTGTGATGGATACCCCCTCCGGCGGAGCTCCAGAACAGGCCCCAAGATGGGATCTCATGGATACATAAAGTTGCGGCGGTGGAATTAGGGTTTTGGCTCCGTATCTGATCGTTTGGGGGTACGTAGGTATATGTAGGAGGAAGGAATACGTTGGTGGAGCAACAGGGGGCCCACGAGGGTGGAGGGCACGCCTGGGGGGGGCGGGTAGGCGCGCCCTCCTACCTCGTGGCGTCCTCCTTTGTTTCTTGACGTAGGGTCCAAGTCTCCTGGATCATGTTCGGTGAGAAAATCACGTTCCCGAAGGTTTAATTCCATTTGGACTCCGTTTGATATTCCTTTTCTTCGAAACCCTAAAATATGTAAAAAAAATAGCAATTCTGGGCTGGGCCTCCGGTTAATAGGTTAGTCCCAAAAGTAATATAAAAGTGGATAATAAAGCCCAATAATGTCCAAAACAGTAGATAATATAGCATGGAGCAATCAAAAATTATAGATACGTTGGAGACGTATCACCAGCTAATTGTCATGCAGGACAAATCCTAGATGGGCCTAACATAGTGGGGGTCATGGACTCACGAAAATCCTATGTAGTCGTTGACTACGCAACTCTAACGTGGCTTCGCCACTGCTTAATGGATATCTTAAAGAAGAGTTGTATATGATGCAACCAGAAGGTTTTGTCGATCCAAAAGGTGCCAACAAAGTTTGCAAGCTCCAGCGATCCATTTATGGACTGGTGCAAGCCTCTCGGAGTTGGAATATATGCATTGATGATGTCATCAAAGCATATGGTTTTATACAGACTTTTGGAGAAGCCTGTATTTACAAGAAAGTGAGTGGGAGCTCTATAGCATTTCTGATATTATATGTGGATGACATATTGTTGATTGGAAATGATACTGAATTTTTGAATAGAATAAAAGGATACTTGAATAAGATTTTTTCAATGAAAGACCTCGGTGAAGCTACTTATATATTGGGCATCAAGATCTATAGAGATAGATCAAGACGCTTAATTAGACTTTCACAAAGCACATACCTTGAGAAAGTTTTGAAGAAGTTCAAAATGGACCAGTCAAAGAAAGGGTTCTTGCCTGTGTTACAAGGTGTGAAGTTGAGTCAGACTCAATGTCCGACCACTGCAGAAGATAGAGAGAAAATTAAAGTCATTCCCTATGCCTCAGCCATAGGTTCTATCATGTATGCAATGTTGTGTACCAGACCTGATGTGTGCCTTGCTATTAGTTTAATAAGGAGGTACCAAAGTAATGCAGGAGTGGATCACTAGACGGAGGTCAAGAACATCCTAAAATACCTAAAAAGGACTAAGGATATGTTTCTCGTTTATGGAGGTGACAAAGAGCTCGTCGTAAACGGTTACGTCGATGCAAGCTTTGACACTGATCCGGATGACTCTAAGTCACAAACCGGATACGTATTTATATTGAATGGTGGAGCTGTCAGTTGATGCAGTTCCAAGAAGAGCGTCGTGGCGGGATCTACGTGTGAAGTGGAGTACATAGCTGCTTCGGAAGCAGCAAATGAAGGAGTCTAGATGAAGGAGTTCATATCCAATCTAGGTGTCATAACTAGTGCATCGGTTCCAATGAAAATCATTTGTGACAATACTGGTGCAATTGCCTTGGCAAATGAATCCAGATTTCACAAAAGAACTAAGCACATCAAGAGACACTTCAATTCCATCCGCGATCAAGTCAAGGAGGGAGACATAGAGATTTGCAAGATGCATGCGGATCTGAATGTTGCAGACCCGTTGACTAAGCCTCTCTCATGCGCAAAACATGATGAGCACCAAGACTCCATGGGTGTTAGAATCATTACTATGTAATCTAGATTATTGACTCTAGTGCAAGTGGAAGACTGAAGGAAATATGCCCTAGAGGCAATAATAAAGTTGTTATTTATATTTCCTTATATCATGATAAATGTTTATTATTCATGCTAGAATTGTATTAACCAGAAACTAAGTACATGTGTGGATACATAGACAAACAGAGTGTCCCTAGTACGCCTCTACTTGACTAGCTCATTAATCAAAGATGGTTAAGTTTCCTAGCCATAGACATGCTTGTCATTTGATGAATGGGAACACATCATTAGAGAATGATGTGATGGACATGACCCATCCGTTAGCTTAGCATAATGATCGTTTAGTTTTTCTGCTATTGCTTTCTTCATGACTTATACATGTTCCTCAGACTATGAGATTATGCAACTCCCGGATACCGAAGGAAAACCTTGTGTGCTATCAAACGTCACAACTTAACTGGGTGATTATAAAGATGCTCTACAGGCGTCTCCAATGGTGTTTGTTGAGTTGGCATAGATCGAGATTATGATTTGTCAGTCTGTGTATCGGAGAGGTATCTCTGGGCCCTCTCAGTAATGCACATCACTATGAGCCTTGCAAGCAATGTGACTAATGAGTTAGTCACGGGATGATGCATTATGGAACAAGTAAAGAGACTTGCAGATGACGAGATTGAACTAGGTTTGATGATACCGACGATCGAATCTCGGGCATGTAACATACCGATGACAAAGGGAACAACGTATGTTGTTATGCGGTTTGGCTATAAAGATCTTCGAAGAATATGTAGGAGCCAATATGAGCATCCAGGTTCCGCTATTGGTTATTGACCAGAGATGTGTCTCGGTCATGTCTACATAGTTCTCGAACCCGTAGGGTCCGCACGCTTAACGTTCGATGACGATTTGTATTATGAGTTTCGTGTTTTGATGAACCAAAGTTTGTTCGGAGTCCCGGATGAGATCATGGACATGACGAGGAACCTCTAAATGTTCGAGACATAAAGATTTATATATTGTAAGGCTACATTCAGACACCGGAATGGTTCGGGTCATTTCAGATAAGTTTCGGAGTACCGGGGGTTACCAGAACCCCCCTGACGAAGACATGTACCTAGGGTAGGATCATAGGCCTGACCTAGACACCCTCCCAAAGGACATTGGCCTAAAGTCGTAAGCATTCGAGGGATACCATCATTCACTCGACCATAAACACTTCACTCGGAAGATTCAAGTTCACTCGACCAAGGAGTACTCACTCGACCGCGACAAGAATCACTTGACAGCTAGAAGATCTAATATCACTCTGTATGGAAATGGTCTGGCGTTACCTTATAGACTTAATAGTAATTCCTGTATCTTTATTGCTGGCATTATCAGTAACGCCCATCTTTATGTACCTTAAACCCTATGTAACTGAGGACTGGAGGGGTCCGGCGAACTCTATATAAGCCACCCCCTCCTCTGGCACAAGGGTTCACACCCCCTGTAACTTCACGCATATTCCAATCGACCAAGCCTCCGGGCACCGAGACGTAGGGCTGTTATTTCCTCCACGAAGGGCCTGAACTCGTACATCCTGCGTGCACAATCTCACCGTAGCTAGGATCTTGCCTCTACATTCTTACCACCCTACTTTACTGTCAGACTTAGAACCATGACAGTTGGCGCCCACCTTGGGGCAGGTGTCTTAGCGACTTTCCGGTGAGGTTGCAATTTTCTCTGACTCTTTTCATCATGGTTTCCGATGGAGGTCTGGCTGAGGGCCGCGAGATCCGTCTCAGCATGCTCGTCTTCATCACCGACGACACCGCCTGGCTTCAGGAAGCTCGTCTCGACGTCGAGGCGCTCCCTGTCCGTGGAGTGACGCACTTTCGTGCGTGCGTTCATGGTGTCCTGCCGCAGCAGCCGTCGACCCAGTATCGGTCGGCTCCCGTGGTACCCTCACTCCCTGCTGTACGTCGTTGCAAGCGATCCGGTCAGTCGCGGATTCGGCGGTGGGTGAAGCACGCGGTGGCACGTCAGTCGACCACCCCTCAAGTCGCGGCAATTGAGCCCGACGAATCTCTCTACGGCTTGTTCGACCTGTCGACTGGCTCCGTCGAGACGTCGTCTGAGTGCGACAGCAGCACCCCCTTCAGATTCACTTTGATTCCTCCAATAATGAGGCTCAGTACGAAGCTCTTTTGTATGGGTTGCGAATGGCCATTTCACTCTGCGTCCGTCACCTAATGGTCTTCGGTGACTCGGATTTGGTGGTTAATCAAGTGATGAAAGTGTGGGATGTCAGAAGCCCGGCTATGATGGCTATTGCAATGCAGTTAGAAAGTTAGAAAAGAAGTTTGACGGTTTAGAGCTCCACCATATTCCCCGATTGAAGAACCAGGCAGCAGATGACCTGGCTAAGATAGGTTCTAAGCGAGGGTCCATTCCCAGCAATGTGTTCTTAGAGCATCTTCACACACCATCAGTCCAGGAAGATCCCTTCACGGAAGAGCCCCGCAACCTAAGAGTTCCACTGATCCGACTGAAGTTGAAGTCCCAGCTGTGGTCAACCTAGTCATGGAAGTTTTGGTCATCATTCCTGATTGGACTGTACCGTACATCGCATATATTCTCAGGAAAGAGCTGCCAGAAGATGAAAATGAAGCGCGACAGAACGTCCGTCGATCCAAAGCCTTCACCGTGATAAGCGGTCGACTGTACAGAGAAAGTGTGACTGGAGTTGCTCAACGATGCATTACCCCAGAAGAACGTTGAATGATCCTCAATGATATCCACTCGGGGACCTGTGGTCACCATGCGTCCTCATGGACAATCGTGGCCAAAGCATACCGAGCAGGTTTTTACTGGCCGCAGCAAATGAAATGGAAAAGGAAATAGTCGACAAATGTGAACGTTGCCAGTTCTACTCCAACATGTCTCACAAACCTGCCTCAGCCCTGAAGACCATTCCACTCGTCTGGCCATTTGCCGTTTGGGGGTTGGATATGGCTAGACCCTTGAGGACTGGCAGAAGTGGCTTCACTCACCTACTTGTTGCAGTCGACAAGTTCACTAAATGCATTGAAGCCAAGCCCATCAAAAGCCTTGATTCGAGCACTACCGTCAGCTTCGTCAGGGGGCTAACATTCAGGTTTGGAGTCCCGCACATCATCGTCACAGACAATGGATCAAACTTTGATTCAGATGAATTCAGAGCTTTCTGTGATTGCCAAGGCACTCGGGTTGATTATGCTTCAGTCGCTCACCCGCAGTCGAACGGACAAGCAGAAAGAGCAAATGGTTTGATCCTCCAATGATTGAAGCCCAGGCTGATGCGAGATCTCAAGCATGCGGCTGGCACTTGGGTAGATGAGTTACCATCAGTACTGTGGGGCCTGAGGACAACGCCAAATCGGTCGACTGGTCGGACTCCCTTCTTCCTGTTCTATGGAGCCGAAGCCGTACTATCGACTGATTTGCTTCATGATGCCCCGCGAGTGGAACTCTTCTCAGAAGCCGAAGCAGTACAAGCCCTTCAAGATGCTGTTGACCTTCTAGAAGAGGAAAGAGAGATGGTGCTGATCCAGTCGACCATCTATTGATAAGAGGTTTTTAGCAAGGTATTCTCTGCAAGCACTGAAATAATAGGTAACAAATAGTTTTGTGATAGGATAATTTGTAACGAGCAACAAGTAACAAAACTAAATAAAGTGCAGCAAGGTGGCCAAATCCTCTTTGTAGCAAAGGACAAGCCTGGACAAACTCTTATATGATGTAAAGCGCTCCCGAGGACACATGGGAATATCGTCAAGCTAGGTTTCATCACGTTCATATGATTCACATTCGGTACTTTTGATAATTTGGTATGTGGGTGGACCGGTGCTTGGGTGCTGCCCTTACTTGGACAAGCATCCCACTTATGATTAACCCCTATTGCAAGCATCTGCAACTACAACAAAAGTATTAAGGTAAACCTAACCATAGCATGAAACATATGGATCCAAATCAACCCCTTACGAAGCAACACATAAACTAGGTTTTAAGCTTCTGTCACTCTAGCAACCCATCGTCTACTTATTACTTCCCAATGCCTTCCTCTAGGCCCAAATAATGGTGAAGTGTCATGTAGTCGACGTTCACATAACACCAGTAGAGGAGAGACAACATACATCTCATCAAAATATCGAACGAATACCAAATTCACATGACTACTAATAGCAACACTTCTCCCATGTCCTCAGGAACAAACGTAGCTACTCACAAAGCATATTCATGTTCATAATCAGAGGGGTGTTAATATGCATATAGGATCTGAACATATGATCTTCCACCAAATAAACCAACTAGCATCAACTACAAGGAGTAATTAACACTACTAGCAACCCATAGGTACCAATCCCAGACTTGGAAACAAGAATTGGATACAAGAGATGAACTAGGGTTTTGAGAGGAGATGGTGCTGGTGAAGATGTTGATGGAGATTGCCCTCTCCCGATGAGAGGAGCGTTGGTGATGACGATGGCGATGATTTCCCCCTCCCGGAGGGAAGTTTCCCCGGCAGAACAGCTCCGCCAGGGCCCTAGATTGGTTTCACCAAGGTTCCACCTCGTGGCGGCGGAGTCTCGTCCAGAAAGATGGCTTATGATTTTTTCCTCATCGAAAGACTCCATATAGCAGCAGATGGCCATCGAAGGGCCACCAGGGGGCCCATGAGGTAGGGGGCGCGCCCAGGGGGGTCGGGCGCGCCCCCACCCTCGTGGGCAGGGTGTGGCCCCCCTGGTGAACTTCTTGCGCTCAGTATTTTTTATATATTCTGAAAATGATTTCCGTGAAGTTTCAGGACTTTTGGAGCTGTGTAGAATAGGTCTCTAATATTTGCTCCTTTTCCAGCCAGAATCCCAGCTGCCGGCATTCTCCCTCTTTATGTAAACCTTGTAAAATAAGACAGAATAGGCATAAGTATTGTGACATAATGTGTAATAACAGCCCATAATGCAATAAATATCGATATAAAAGCATGATGCAAAATGGATGTATCAACTCCCCCAAGCTTAGACCTCGCTTGTCCTCAAGCGAAAGCCGAAATCGAAAAACATGTCCACATGTTTAGAGATAGAGGTGCCGATAAAAATAAAATACAGACATGAGGGCATCATGATCATTCTTAGAACAACAACTTATATAATTTTTGTCATATGATCTCTTATGCTAGAGTAACAATTCAATCACAATTTCAAGTATGAATCATAAACTTCATTGAAAACTAACAAACTATAATCTCAGTCATTGGAGCAATTGCAATTTATTATAACATAGGAAAGAGTCAATATAAGAGCTTTTCAGCAAGTCCACATACTCAACTATCATATAGTCTTTCACAATTGCTAACACTCACGCAATACTTATGGGTATGGAGTTTTAATCGGTCACAGAGAAAGATAGGGGCTTATGGTTTTGCCTCCCAACGTTTTACCTCAAGGGTAATGTCAACAATCATAGTTCATGAAAACTCACATCCAATTAGCCATATATACCAGGATCTTTCCAACATGTTGTGCTTGCCAAAAGATAAAATGTAAAAAGGAAAGGTGAAGATCACCATGAATCTTATGTAAGGTAGGAGATAAAGGTAAAAGATAGGCCCTTCGCAGAGGGAAGCAGAGGTTGTCATGCGCTTTCATGGTTGGATGCACAAAATCTTAATGCGAAAGAACGTCACTTTATATTGCCACTTGTGATATGGACCTTTATTATGCAGTCCATCGCTTTTATTTCTTCTATATCACACGATCGTATAAAGCTTATTTTCTCCCACACTAATAAGCCATACATATTTAGAGAGCAATTTTTATTGCTTGCACTAATGACAACTTACTTGGAGGATCTTACTCAATCCATAGGTAGGTATGGTGGACTCTCATGGCAAAACTGGTTTAAGGGTGTTTGGAAGCACAAGTAGTATCTCTACTTAGTGCAGAGAATTTGGCTAGCATGAGGGGGAAAGGCAAGCTCAATCATGTTGGATGATCCATAACAATATAATTTATCTCAGATGTAAGAAAACATAACCCATTATGTTGTCTTCCTTGTCCAACGTCAACTCTTTAGCATGCCATATTTTAATGAGTGCTCACAATCATAAAAGATGTCCAATATAGTATATTTATATGTGAAGACCTCTCTTTCTTTGTTACCTCATATTAATTGCAATGATGACCAAAACTATGTTTGTCAACTCCCAACAACTTTTATTCATCATACTTTTATATGTGAGCTCATTACTCTCCAGAAGATCTATATGATCTCTTTTATTCTTTTTATTCTTTCTCTTTTGTTTTATTCACTCAAGATCATGGCAAAATAATCAAGCCCTTGACTCAACACTAATCTTTATTATATATAGCTCACGGACTCGATTACATAGAAGGATCATAAAGCAAAACTCACAACTAGATCATACTAAGAACTTTTATTCTACTAGATCAAAATATTATCAAAAGGATCGAACTAAGAAAAGCGGTAAAGATAAAATTGATGTGATACGATACCGGGGCACTCCCCCAAGCTTGGTAGTTGCCAAGGGGAGTGCCATACCCATGTGATTATGTCTCTCTTTTCGGGGATGGTGATGTGATATTCTTGGCGATGATGCCCCTTAGGATACGAGTTTCCTCCTCGAGCTTATTGACTTGCTGCTTGAGGTCCATTATTTCCTTTCGAAGCTTTCCTGTAACTGCCAAAGCTCCCTGCACCCAAGGGTGCTGCATAGCTGTGGGAGAACCAGTGACACTCTTTTTCATATTCTCATAAGAAAGAAATCTAACATTGGAAGGGATAACCGAGTTTGGAATAGCCGACCTCTACAGTTCCCCCATTGTGAATCCAGCTCGAAAGCGAGAAGTGACTTCTTGATCCTCCTCCATGGCATCTATTCTCTTCAAATCAGCCTCCATCTCTTCCTTCGTTACTAGCCCAAAGTGGTCAACATTGTTGTTTGTCATTGATCTCGGTGCCGGATGAGACACCAGGCTCTCTCCGACCGACTCTTGCGAAGACATCTTGCTCTAATCTGCAGCAGCAACAACTCGAAACACAAACAGAGGATAATTGTGTGATACGGGAGTCAAAACCTCCGGGAGATTATATAATGAATTTTTACTGACCAAAATACGTGACGTGTAAGAAAACGGAGTCTGGAGAGCACACGAGGTGCCCATGAGGTAGGGGGGCGCGCCCTCCACCCTCGTGTCCTTTCCGGACTGCTTCTTATTTTTCTATTTTTCTAAATATTCCAAAATGGAAGAAAATTGCCATTAGAACTGTTTTGGAGTTGGTTTACTTACCGTACCACATACCTATTCCTTTTCGGAGTCTGAAACATTCCGGAAAGTGTCCTTTATATATTCCTTCGGGGTTACGGTTTCAATAACATTGGTTTCAACATTTATAGGATTACCTAAGATATAATGTTTAATTCTTTGACCGTTCACCACCTTCGGATTTGTGCCTTCGAAGTTGTTGATTTTTATGGCACCGGAACGATAGACCTCCTCGATAACGTAGGGACCTTCCCAATTAGAGAGAAGTTTTCCTGCAAAAAAAATCTTAAACAAGGGTTGTATAATAATACATAATCACCTACATTAAACTCACGCTTTTGTATTCTTTTGTCATGCCATCTTTTGAATTTTTCTTTAAACAACTTGGCATTTTCGTAGGCTTGGGTTCTCCATTCATCAAGTGAGCTAATGTCAAATAACCTCTCTCACCAGCAAGTTTGAAATCATAATTGAGCTCTTTAATAGCCCAATAAGCCTTATGTTCTAGTTCGAGAGGTAGGTGACATGCTTTTCCATAAACCATTTTATACAGAGACATACCCATAGGATTTTTATATGCAGTTCTATAGGCCCATAATGCATCATCAAGTTTCTTGGACCAATTCTTTCTAGATCTATTAACAGTCTTTTGCAAAATTAATTTGAGTTCTCCATTGCTCAATTCTACTTGACCACTAGACTGTGGGTGATAAGGATATGCAATTCTATGATTAACATCATACTTAGCAAGCATTTTATGGAAAGCACCATGAATAAAATGTGAACCACCATCAGTCATTAAATATTTAGGGACTCCAAACCTTGGAAAAATAACTTCTTTAAGCATCTTAATAGAGGTGTTATGATCAGCACTACTAGTTGGAATAGCTCCTACCCACTTAGCAACGTAACCAACAGCAACTAAAATATTTGTGTAACCATTGGAGGCAGGAAAAGGTCCCATATAATCAAAGCCCCAAACATCAAATGGTTCAATAACAAGTGAATAATTCATAGGCATTTCTTGGCGTCTACTAATATTACCAATTCTTTGACATTCATCACAAGATAAGACAAACTTACGGGCACCCTTGAAGAGAGTAGGCCAATAAAAACCGGATTACAATACCTTATGTGCAGTTCTATCTCCAGCGTGGTTTCCTCCATAAGCCTCGGAGTGACACTTGCGTAGGATCTGTTCCTGTTCATGCTCAGGTACACAACGTCTAATAACACCATCTACTCCTTCTTTATAAAGATGTGGGTCATCCCAAAAGTAATGTCTCAAATCACAGAAAAACTTTTTCTTTTGGTGGTATAAATTTAGCAACAATGTAATTAGCATAATCAGCATACCATGGAGCAGTATGAGAAGCATTTATGACATTTAATTGTTCATCAGGAAAGCTGTCATCAATAGGTAGTGGGTCATCAAGCACATTTTCTAACCTAGACAAGTTGTCTGCAATGGGGTTCTCAGCTCCCTTTCTATCAATAATATGCAAATCAAATTCTTGTAGCAAGAGAACCCATCTAATAAGTCTAGGCTTAGCATATTTCTTTTCCATAAGATATTTAATAGCAGCATGATCCGTGTGAATAGTTACTTTAGAATCAACAATATAAGGTCTGAACTTATCACAAGCAAATACAATTGCTAAGAATTCTTTTTCAGTAGTAGCCTAATTTCTCTGAGCATTGTCTAGAGTTTTACTAGCATATTGAATAACATTTAATTTCTTATCAACTCTTTGCCCTAGAACAGCACCTACAGCATAATCACTAGCATCACACATAATTTCAAAGGGTAAATTCCAATCAAGTGACTGAACAATAGGTGCAAAGACTAATGCTTTCTTAAGTATTTCAAATGCTTCTACGCAATCATCATCAAAGACAAATGGTATATCTTTTTGTAATAAATTAGTCAGAGGCGAGAAATTTTTGAGAAGTCCTTAATGAACCTCTTATAAAAACCGGCATGACCAAAGAAACTTCTTATACCTTTGATATCCTTGGGACATGGCATCTTTTCAATAGCATCAACCTTGGCTTTATCAACCTCAATATCTCTTTCAGAAACTTTATGCCCCAAGACAATACCTTCATTAATCATAAAGTGGCACTTTTCCCCATGCAAGACCAGATTAGTTTCTTCACATCTCTGCAAAACTCGGTCAAGGTTGCTTAAGCAATCATCAAAAGAGGATCCATAGACGGAAAAATCGTCCATGAAAACCTCAAAAATCTTTTCACAAAAGTCAGAGAATATAGCCATCATGCATCTTTGAAAGGTACCAGGTGCATTACATAAACCAAAAGGCATACATCTATAAGCAAAAGTACCGAAAGGGCAAGTAAAAGTAGTCTTTGATTGATCATTGGCTGACACAGGTATTTGAGAGAAACCACAATAACCATCTAGAAAGCAAAAATGTGTATGTTTGGATAATCTTTCTAGCATTTGATTGATAAAAGGTAAGGGGTAATGATCTTTTTTAGTAGCTTTATTTAATTTGTGGAAATCAATTACCATCCTATAACCTGTAATAATTCTTTGCGGGATCAACTCTTCTTTGTCATTAGGAACGACAGTAATACCTCCCTTCTTAGGGACACAATGGACATGACTGACCCACTGACTATCAGCAACTAGATAAATTATACTTGCCTCAAGAAGCTTTAGTATTTCCTTTCTTACCACTTCCTTCATCTTAGGATTCAGCCGTCGTTGATGATCATGAACTGGTTTGGCATCTTCCTCCAAATTTATTTTGTGTTGACATAGAGTGGGACTAATGCCCTTAAGATCATCAAGAGTATATCCAATAGCAGCACGATGCTTCTTCAGAGTTTTCAGTAATCTCTCTTCTTCATGCTCTGAAAGGTTAGCACTAATAATAACATGATATATCTTTTTCTCATCATGATAAGCATATTTAAGAGTATCATGTAACGGTTTAAGCTCAAACACGGGATCACCATTGGGTGGAGGAGGATCCCCTAGGATTTCAACAGGCAAATTGTGTTTCAGGATGGGTTCCTTTTTAAAGAATACTTCATCTATTTCTCTTCTTTCATTCATAAACATATCATTTTCATGGTCTAGCAAATATTGTTCTAAAGGATCACTAGGAGGTACGGCAATAGAAGCAAGACCAATAATTTCATCTTTACTAGGCAATTCCTCTTCGCGGTGTTGTCTACGAAATTTAGAGAAATTAAATTCATGAGACATATCACCTAGGGTTAATTGGATAAATGCCACTCCAATTCTGGTGATTCAGAAAAATGCCACTCCAATTTGCAAACTTCGAAAAATGCCACTCCAATTCTCGGATACATCTGTCGATGCCACTCCGGCCTTTTGAGCTGGTTTTTTAAGAAAAAACGCTGACGTATACGCCCTGTATTTTCCGTCGGACGGAAATGCCCCTGCATCCATCTGTCCAGCCCGTGCGTATCTTCTTCCCCTTGCTACTCTCCCTGTTTCCTCTCCTCTCTCGCCAAGAACGCTAGCCGCCGCCGCCGTGCTGCTGCTGTTGCTCCACATCCAGGCCGAGCCCCTCCTGCTACACATCCCCGGCCACGACCCTGCTGCCCCACACCGTCCGCCGTGCCCTGCTGCTCCGCATCTCGTCTCGCCGCCCTACTGCTTCTCACCGCCGGGCAGGAGTCCCAGCCGGCACGCCGCACCCCAACTGCCTTTCCAATCCGGCACCACAACTCCCCTCCCCCTGGACTATCTCCTGTGGTCCTTCCGCCGGAGCTCGCTGCCAGCCTCTTCTGTCCTCACTCCCCCCTACCTCAGCTTCCTGTACTCCATCCGCCATGGCAAGGAGAGCTGTCGGGGCCATTGGAGGTGGAGGATGCAGCTCGTCGTTGTTATTTAGATGATCTGAAGAGTAAGAAGAAAGAGAAGATTGCAGGTGGCCTTGTTGAATTTAAGAGGAAGAAAAATGATGCAGGCTGCTTGTCTTTGAACGAACTGAAGATTGCTGAATGAAGATTGCACAATGGAAGATCGAAGAGCTGAAGATTGATAGTGCAAAAATATGTGTGTTGTAAACAGACTGAGAATGCAAAAATGTATGTCTGATGTGCAGATTTAAGCAGAAAAATGATGAGATCATGCTTGTAATGTGTGGATATCTAGTGGCTGTACTGAAAAAGATGTAACATTTCTATGAGTAATGAAGAATGTGTTATTTTCCTGTGCAGAAGAAGCATGATTGTACTGTGTAGAGGAAGCATGAAGTTAGTGGGAAAAATGAACATGACCTCGGCCGAAATACATATAATTTGCATCAGATGACAGGTCATAATATTTTGCATCAATAGAAGATGAACCAAAATAGTCTTAAAGCTCCGGTTTGAGCATCAACAGTAGATGAACCAAAATAGCTAAGCTCCAGTTTAAGCAACACACATCAGGCTCTAGTTTGGCCATCAGGCTCTAGTTTGAGCATCACACACACACACACACACACACACAAGTTCAACCTCTAGTTTGAGCATCACACGCATACAAGTTCCAGCTCCAGTTTGCGCATCACACACACATACATGGTCCAGTTCAAGCAAATTCATCCCCCAAGCCAATAAAGCAGATTTTTCTTGGTTCCTAGAGTTGGATTGAGAACAGCATCACTGGTAGATGGTGTAACAAACTGCAGTTTTTTGCTCTTCTTCCCTGCAGTTTTCTCCTTTCTAGTACCTTCACTTTGCTTGCCTTTCCCCTTGACTGGAGTCTTCTTCTTGACCGGTGTCTTCTTCTTCTTAACCGGTGTCTTCTTCTTGACCGGCGTCTTTTTCTTCTTGACCGGTGTCTTCTTCTTGACCGGTGTCGTCTTCTCCTTGACCGGCGTCTTCTTGACCGGTGTCGTCTTTTTAGCTGGCGTCTTCTTCTTGATCGGCATCGTCTTCTCCTTGACCGGCGTCGTTTTCTCCTTGACCGGTGTCGTCTTTTTAGCCGGCGTCTTCTTCTTGACCGGAGTCTTCTGCCTCCAGGTACATTAAGAGCAAATGTCGGAACTAAGTATTGTGTGTTCATAAATATAATTTGTGGTAAAAGAATGAACATAAGTTAGTATTATACCTTTTATAATTTGCTATAGGTTTGTCATCTTCCACAACTTCCTCCTCGGCTGCAGTAGCATCTCTCTTTCTGCATGATAGAAAAAGGTGAAATGGTTTAGCAACATGAACCCATTTGACATAAACAAATTTTGTAAGTACAATGCACCTTTTAGTAGGAGTGTGCTCCATTGGTGGTGGTTCTGCAATAACTAAAGGAGGGAGATTGCAAGTTTTTGCAAAGTGGCCATTTCGACCACATTTTTTGCATTTAACCACTTTTCTTCCTGGGTCTTCAAGAAATCCTCTAATTCTTTGAACCCTGGGCCTTCCAGGTGGCCTTTTCTCTTGTATAGGTGGGTAAACAAGGAATCCAAGGTCAACTTGCTCCCATTCTGTCCTATCAGTCATGGTTGGCAGTGCCCCAGCATAAGCAGCTCGAAATTTTGCCACGTTGTAATACTCATCAACAAAGGACTCAATCTTTGCGCCCCTCATTGAACAAATGAAAGTCAATGCATGAATGCAAGGCTGCCCAGAAACTTGAAATTTCCGACAAGAGCATGTTCTCTGTTTTAGATCAACAGTGTGCCTCTGGTCATATGCTTTCACATCATATAGTGTAATCTCTGCCTCATGTTCGGTATTCCACGCCACTTTATGGGGCCCAATTGTTTTACTGACTGCATTGAGCCTCTTGAGAACCTCGGGCAAGATTATGCCGGCCAAATACTTACCAACATGCCTCCTCACATTGAACTTCACCATTATTAGCTCTCTAATCCTATCTAGTAGCTCACACAAATTTAGCCCTTTCAAGTCTTTGATCTGCTGGTTAAAACTTTCAGAAATGTTGTTAGTGAGATAATCAACCTTGCTATCCACACCAAAGGCACACCTATACCAAATCCCATTGTGGTGTTTCTCAAGGTACTCGATAGCACTTGGATCAGCCTCAAATATCTTTTGCATATGCCATCTGAACTTGTGCTCTGTGAATCCCCTAGCAGCTGGGTACAAATGGTCTGTGTACACTTTACCATGGAATTTTTTCATAAAATTTTGGTATAAATGGCGCATACACTCCCTATATTCGCACTCGGGGAATACTTTGTCAACTGCATTTTCTAGTCCCTTGCAAGCATCACTGGAAATTACTAGCCCTGGTGGACATCCTACAGCCCCGCGCAGCTGCTGCATAAACCATACCCAGTTTTCTGTAGTTTCTAAATCAAATACGGCATATGCTACATAATACAACCAGTTGTGTCCATCAACTCCGGTCGCTGATGCTAATTGACCAACATATTTGCCATTCAGTGCAGTTGCATCTACTCCTATGTATGGTCGACATCCAGCTAAGAAACCATCTATGCAGGGTTTGAAAGCTACAAAGACTCTATTGAAATAGTACTTATCTTTTTCCTTGACCAAATCAATCTCAACAATACTACCAGGGCATCTCTTCTCTATCTCTGCTTTCCAATTGAACAACAATTGAAAACTATCCTCATATTTACCATGCATTTGTTCCAGAGCTATCTTCATACCTGCCCAAGCTTTGGAATACTTCAGCTTGAAGTTGAAGTCACCCTCAAACTTAGTTTTAGCTGCCTTTTCTCCCTCTCCTGGGTTTTTCTTCACCCAATCAACAAGCTTCTCTACAACCTAACCTTGTGTTGCCATTCTGCTGTCTACAAGCTTTCTAGTAGGGCAATTGTGCTCAGAGGGAATCTTCTTTATCTGCACAAAGATGCCATGATTAGTTCGCACACACAAAAATAGGATACATGTAGGATATAATAGTCATAAGAGAAAGGTGAGAAAATGCACAAATAATTACAACATGAGTAAGCATACCATGACAACTTGTTGATCACGCAACCTCGATGCGTGAATGCGCCAAGGGCAACTAGGATATGAGCAATTAGCCATGAATCTAGTAGAATCAGTCCTTACTTTAGCTAGCTCAAAGTCTTTTACCACAACATGATGTCTTATTGCTTTTCTAAAGGTTACAATGTCAGGAAAAAGAGCCCCCACTTTAATGTCAGCATTATAAGGATCAGTGGCCACATTGTACTGAATAGGCATGTCAGTAACCTCTTCCTCCTGCTGGATAAGATGCTTAACATCAGAGATATCCATATCATCTTTGGCCTCCTCATCTTCAGCTTTCTCATCAGGTGTTGTAGCCAGTGCTTGCACTACGGCAGGTTCAGGAATGCTAACACCTACTAGATGTTCATCATCAACTCCAACATACTCCTCCTCGTTATCAAATGGATCAGTGGAAGGATTTTGAAGTTCTTGTTGTTGGTCAGCATGTGGCACATTAGGCTAGCTTGTACTTCCAACCTCTGATGTGACACTCTCAACTATAGGAGGCGGTGCAGGCTGAGTTGGCGTTGTTGGACAATTAGTAGTGTCGGTCTGGAGGTATACTTGTGCATCATTCGGCTGGATTATATTTGCATAATTTTGAGTGCCCATGACCAATGGATCATCATTAGGCACAACACTAATAGGAACAAAATCTGCAATTTTTGATCCACCATTGAATACACTAGATCCAATTACATCCACCACTACCACACTAAGTGGCACTTTCAGCTCAGCTGCATACATATCAAACATCAAGTAGTGCTGCTCATCATGCAACAGCCTGACATTTTCACCCAACACTTTGTCAAAATATGAAACTGACACCAATTGATTAGTGCCAATGTTCAACTCTAAAGCTAGCTGGCGTGTTAATGCATCAACGCTGAACTTTTCTACGACTACAGTCCATAGCAAATTCCTTCCCTTCACATAAATCTTCCTACCATCAGGACTTGTACAGAAAAAGGCCTCCACAACAATTCGTAAATTAAAAGCATTGCTGCCACTGTACCTATGAAAATCATATGGGTAATCAAACATCAACAATTGGGGAAGAACTAAACACACATGCAACAAATCGGTGGAACTTGAGCATTTTTTCTACAAACTTACTGAGAATTCGGGGCCGGGGATGACATTGTTGCGGGGTTACTTCGAATCTTCGGCAGTGGCACTCGAGGATGCGCGATTCAAGTGGCCTCCAGCATGGACATCGCCATGCTCGCTTGCTGGTGGTGGGGCGCTCAACAGCAAGGCGTCGGCTGGGGCTCCTGCCCGGCAGGGGGAGAAGTAGCAGGACGGCGGCACCGGGATGTGGAGCAGTAGGGCGCGGTTGACGGATGTGGAGCAGCAGGGCAGAGGCTCGGGATGCGGGGGAGCAGGGCGGCGGCGGCTAGGGTTCTTGGGAGAGAGGAGGGGAATGAAGAGAGGAACGCGAGGAAGACGATAGGCACGGGGATGGACCGGTGCGTGTTAACCAGATGGATGTAGGGGCATTTCCGTCCGACGGAAAATACAGGGCGTATACGTCAGCGTTTTTTCTTAAAAAACCAGCTCAAAAGGCCGGAGTGGCATCGACAGATGTATCCGAGAATTGGAGTGGCATTTTTCGAAGTTTGCAAATTGGAGTGGCATTTTTCTGAATCACCAAAATTGGAGTGGCATTTATCCAATTAACCCTATCACCTAAACCAATAGTAACAACATCCTTTTTGCAATCTATCTTAGCATTAACAGTGTTCAAGAAGGGTCTACCAAATATAATGGGACAAAAGATATCTTGTGGGGAACCAAGAACAAGAAAATCAGCAGGATATTTAGTTTTCCTACACAGAACTTCAACATCTCTAACAATTCCCATTGGTGAAATAGTATTTCTATTGGCAAGTTTAATTGTGACATCAATATCTTCTAACTCAGCAGGTGCAATATCATGCATAATTTCTCTGTATAAGTTAATAGGTATTGCACTAGCACTAGCACCCATATCACACAAGCCATGATAACAATGATCTCCTATTTTAACAGAAATAATAGGCATGCCTACCACAGGTCTAGGTTTATCTTTAGCACAAGGTTTAGCAATTCTAGCAGTTTCATCACAGAAATAAATAACATGCCCATCAATATTATCAGACAAGAGATCTTTAACAATAGCAATATTAGGTTCAACTTTAACTTGCTCAGGAGGTGTATAAGTTCTAATATTGCTTTTACGAACCAAAGTTGAAGCTTTAGCATGATCTTTTATCCTAACAGGAAAATGTGGTTTCTCAACATAAGCAGCAGGAACAATAGGATCATTATAAGTGATAGTCTTTTCTTCAACTTTAATAGGTGCAGCTACTTTTACTTCTATGGGAGGATGATATTTAAACCACTTCTCCCTCGGGAGACCAACATGAGTAGCAAAAGATTCACAGAAACAAGCTACTATCTCAGAGTCAAGTCCATATTTAGTGCTAAATTTACGGAAAACATCGGTATCCATAAAAGATTTGACACAATCATATTTAGGTGTCATACCTGACTCCTTACCTTCGTTGAGGTCCCAATCTTCAGAGTTGCATTTAATTCTTTCCAATAATTCCCATTTGAATTCAATAGTCTTCGTCATAAAAGAGCCAACACAAGAAGTATCGAGCATGGTGCGATTGTTATCAGAAAGCCGAGTATATAAATTTTGAATAATCATTTCTCTTGAGAGCTCATGATTGGGGAATGAATATAACATTGATTTAAGCCTCCCCCAAGCTTGAGCGATGCTTTCTCGTTTGCGAGGCCAGAAATTATATATCTAATTGCGATCATGATGAACAAGATGCATAGGATAAAACTTCTGATGAAATTCCAATTTCAATCGTTTGTAGTTCCATGACCCCGTATCATCACATAGCCTATACCATGTCAATGCATCTTCCTTCAAAGATAAAGGGAATACCTTCTTCTTAATAACATCTCCGGGTACACCTGCAAGCTTAAATAATCCACAAACTACATTCACATATATTAAGTGCTCAACAGGATGCGTTGTTCCGTTTCCTGCAAAAGGATTAGCTAGCAGTTTTTTCTATCATACCCGAAGGAATTTCAAAGCAGACATTTTCATTTTTAGTAGGTTCAGTAGGTTGAGGAGCAACTCTTTGCTCTACTGGTCGGGGTGAAGATACCCCGAACAAGCCCCTCAGAGGATTACTTTCCATAGTAACAAGTGACAGTAAATTTCAGCACACTATATAATTTTTTCCTTACCAAATTCCACCTAGCAAAGGCGCTTCACTCCCCGGCAACGGCGCCAGAAAAGAGTCTTGATGACCCACAAGTATAGGGGATCTATCATAGTCATTTCGATAAGTAAGAGTGTCGAACCCAACGAGGAGCAGAAGGAAATGATAAGCGGTTTTCAGCAAGGTATTCTCTGCAAGCACTAAAATAATAGGTAACAGATAGTTTTGTGATAGGATAATTTGTAACGAGCAACAAGTAACAAAAGTAAATAAAGTGCAGCAAGGTGGCCCAATCCTTTTTGTAGCAAAGGACAAGCCTGGACAAACTCTTATATGATGTAAAGCGCTCCTGATGACACATGTGAATATCGTCAAGCTAGGTTTCATCACGTTCATATGATTCACGTTCGGCACTTTGATAATTTGGTATGTGGGTGGACCGGTGCTTGGGTGCTGCCCTTACTTGGACAAGCATCCCACTTATGATTAACATCTATTGCAAGCATCCGCAACTACAACAAAAGTATTAAGGTAAACCTAACCATAGCATGAAACATATGGATCCAAATCAGCCCCTTACGAAGCAACACATAAACTAGGGTTTAAGCTTCTATCACTCTAGCAACCCATCATCTACTTATTACTTGCCAATGCCTTCCTCTAGGCCCAAATAATGGTGAAGTGTCATGTAGTCGATGTTCACATAACACCACTAGAGGAGAGACAACATACATCTCATCAAAATATCGAACGAATACCAAATTCACATGACTACTAATAGCAAGACTTCTCCCATGTCCTCAGGAACAAACTCACAAAGCATATTCATGTTGATAATCAGAGGGGTATTAATATGCATATAGGATCTGAACATATGATCTTCCACCAAATAAACCAACTAGCATCAACTAAAAGGAGTAATTAACACTACTAGCAACCCACAGGTACCAATCCCGGACTTGGAAACAAGAATTGGATACAAGAGATGAACTAGGGTTTTGAGAGGAGTTGGTGCTGGTGAAGATGTTGATGGAGATTGCCCTCTCCCAATGATAGGAGGGTTGGTGATGACGATGGCGATGATTTCCCCCTCCCGGAGGGAAGTTTCCGCCGCAGAACAGCTCCGCCAGAGCCCTAGATTGGTTCTGCCAAGGTTCCGCCTCGTGGCTGCGGCGTTTTCATGCCAGAAACGTCAGGGGTCGAGCATTTCAGGAAGGAGACCTAGTCCTCCGAGTGGACCAGCAACGTCCACACAAGCTCGCCCCTGCTCGGGAAGGCCCCTTCATCATCACCAAAGTGCTCCAAAACGGTGCATATCACATGTGACGAAGCTATGTACCTATGGTAGGGTCATGGATCTGTCCAAGATACCCTCCCCAAGGTAACCTCTAAAAGGACCAGAAGCAGTCGAAGGAAAATCATCATCCACTTGACCATAAAGCTATGTTCCACTCGACAGTCTTGAAGACACTCGATGATACAAGAAACACTTGGAGTGTATAAGGCCTAACGTCACTCAGGATGACAACGGGCGATCATTCACTCTGTAACCTTAAAGATCATTTATATCTCTTTATTACTAGTGTTACCAGTAACGCCCTGCCTTAATGTACATTGAACCCTTTGTGACGTGGGCTGGCTGGGGTCCTGGCGCACTCTATATAAGCCACCCCCCTCCTCCAGGACAAGGGTTCGCACCCCTGTAACACATACGCGCATAATCCAGTCGACCACTTCCGGGCTCCGAGACGTAGGGCTGTTACTTCCTCCGAGAAGGGCCCGAACTCGTAAAACTTGCGTGTACAACTCCTCCATAGCTAGGATCTTGCCTCTACATTCCTACCCCCCATTCTACTGTCATACTTAGAACCACGACAGTTGGCGCCCACCATGGGGCAGGTGTCTTAGCGACTTTTTGGAGAAGTTGCAATTTTTCCGATCCCCTTCATCATGGTTTCAGGCGGAGGTTTGGCTGAGGGCCGCGAGATCCGTCTCGGTGCACTCGTGTTTGTCGCCGACGACTTCGCTTGGCTTTAGGAGGCTCCACTCGACATCGACGCACTCCTCGTCCGCGGGGCAACGCACTTTCGCGCGTGTGTCCGTGGTGTCCTCCTGCGGTAGCCGTCAACCCAGTATCAGTCGACTCCTACAGCTTCGCCCTCCCTGCGACTCGCCGGAGCAAACGTTCTGGTTGATCGAGGCTTCAGCGGTGGGTGAAGCATGCGGTGGCTCGTCAGTCGGCCACCCCTCAAGTCGCGGCAATCGAGCCCGACGAAACCCTCTACGGCCTGTTCGATCTGTCGACTGGCTCCATAGAGACTGCATCCGAGTGCGATAGCAGCGACCCCACGGCAGAAGTTTTGATGGTCAATGGACCGCGTAGTCCTCCTGGCTTCATCCGTGAAGACGGAGGCGATGGGGGCGGCGATCCGTCGCGTATTCATGAAGATTACCGCCTCAACCCCTCTCCTCGCAGCGGAGAGAAGAACTTCGCCGCCGGAACATGGATGCACTTCACACTCCTATCGTTGGAGAAACCCCTGAGGCCCAGGCCTTGGAGGAAGCGCGCCTGGACAACTTGGCTGAGAGCACTTGACTAGAGAATCTCGAGCGCGCACTCGACGAGCGTGCTCGACAGCGTGCCCCTGAATCCAGTCGACATCAACTCTTTCCGCCTCCGACTCAGGTATACGGAACTCCGATCCAGAATCTCGCAGCTGCAGCCCGGATAGCGGAGTCGATCCAACCTTCCCAGTCAGAAGCTGGTCGAGGTCTGGTGCAGATCTGAGCTTTGCTCCGTGTGGCAGGGGAGCAGAATACAGCAGTATCTCAGTCGCGGAATAGGATCCAGAGCAAGTCCGTGGTTGCAGACACAGTTCAGTCAGCTCATAGCCCAAGATCGCCCCCGAGGCGTGAGGGACGTGGAGACCAATGGGATCAGTACAGAAACCGTAGGAAGTATGACCATCGAGTCGATCGCGATGATCGTCGTCGAGTGCCCACACCTCCCCCAAGGAGTGGGTCGTACGTGCCTCGGCAACATGATGACAGGCGCCCTCAAAGTATGGGGCGAGGGATTCCAGTCGACCCTAGAGAATCGGGCTTTGATGCGAGATCTATTCTCGTTCAGGGCTTGGTCGACAGAAACAGAGCTCACCGAGAGGGTCATGACAGAGATCTACCAACTAGCAGCAAAATGCATGTCTTAGGTCCGGAGTGCTTCAGCAGAGCCATCAGGTCTGCAGTGATTCCCCCCAACTTCAGGTTGGCGACTGGAGTCAGTAAGTTCACTGGTGATTCCAAGCCTGATACTTGGCTTGAAGACTACCGAGTGGCTGTCCAGGTTGGTGGCGGCAATGATGAAGTGGCCAGGAAACACCTTCCTCTGACGCTGGAGGGCTCAACTAGAGCATGGCTGAATCAGTTAGCACCAAGCAGTATTTAAACTTGGGAAGATCTTGCCCGAGTATTTGTCAAAACATTCGAAGGTACTTGCAAACGGCCGGCAGGGCTGACCGAATTACAGTGTTGCGTTCAGAAACCGAATGAGTCTTTGAGGGATTATATCCAGAGATGGATCACATTGCATCACACGGTGGAGAATGTGTCTGATCATCAGGCAATTTGTGCCTTTAAAGAAGGCGTCAAGTATCGGGAGTTGAATATGAAATTCGGTCGGACAGGAGATATGACCCTGACTCGGATGATGGAAATTGCCACCAAATATGCCAACGGTGAAGAAGAAGACCGACTCTGGAGTGGCAAGCACAAAACAGTCGCCCATGAAACCGGAGGAGGAAACTCCAGTCGGAAGCAGAAGCGCAAAGCCGAGCCAGCTGCTCCTGGTGAAGCCTTAGCCGTGACTCAAGGAAAGTTCAAGAGGAAGCCCAAGGGACCGTGGAACCCCAAGAAAGTAAAAGATCAAGATGGAAATGATGTGCTGGATTTGCCATGCCACATCCACACCAAAAAAGATGAAGAGGGTAATTTCATTTACCCGAAGCATACCACTTGGCAATGTCGACTCCTAATCCAACAATTCCGAGAGAAACAGCCCAAGGAAAAGGAGAAAGAACCAGACAAGGTTGAGGATGAGGAAGAGGATGACGATGGTTATCCCCATGTGAATTCCACTCTGATGATTTTCGCTGATGTTGAGAGTAAAAGTCGATTGAAAGTCATCAACAGAGAAGTGAACATGGTCGCTCCGGTGACACCCAGTTATTTGAAGTGGTCCTAGACTGCCATTACATTCAACCAGTCCGATCACCCAGCGCACATAGCCACCCCCGGGAGGCAAGCGTTGGTGGTCGACCCAGTAGTCGAAGGCACCCGGCTGACTAAAGTCCTGATGGATGGTGGCAGTGGCCTGAATATACTGTATGCAGAGACGTTCAAAGGAATGGTCATTCCGATGTCCAGACTCAGTGAAAGTAATATGAGTTTCCATGGGGTCATTCCCGGCAAGAAGGTTGCATCACTCGGCCGGATTGCTCTTGACGTGGTTTTCGGTGATTCCAAGAATTACCGCAGGGAAAAGTTGCATTTGAGGTTGTGGATTTCCAGAGTGCCTATCATGCTATTCTGGGCAGGCCGGCTTATGCACGCTTTATGGCTCGACCATGTTACGTGTACCTCAAATTGAAGATGCCTGGTCCCCAAAGGGGTGATCACTATCACTGGTAGTCGAAAGAAGGCGGAAGAGTGCTTCCAAAAGGGCTCAAAGATCGCCGATGCACAGATGGCCGTAGTAGAATTGCAAGAATATCAAAAAAATGCAGATCTGAGTGATTTGTTGCGAGCCAAGAAGCCCGCCACGGATTCTGCATTCCAGTCGTCTGGCGAAACAAAGTTGGTTCACATTCACCCGACGGATCCCAATGCTGCGCCGACTCACATTTCAACGACGCTCAACTCTAAATAGGAAGAAGCGCTCACCCAGTTCCTCTGTGAGAACTGGGACGTCTTTGCATGGAAACCTTCAGACATGCCAGGTTTCCCAGGGGACTGGCTGAGCACCGTTTGTGAGTCGGCCCAAAAGTGAAACCAGTCAAAGAACATCTTCGACGGTCCGCCGTACAGAAGAGGAAGGCAATCGGTGAAGAGGTGGCTCGGCTTTTGGCAGCTGAGTTTATCCGTGAGATTTACCACTCCGAGTGGTTAGCCAATGTTGTGATGGTCCCAAAGAAGGATGACTCACTTCGCATGTGCATCAACTTCAAACATATCAATCGGGCCTGCCCGAAAGATCACTTTCCTCTCCCTCGCATCGACCAGATAGTCGACTCGACTGCGGGGTGCGAGCGTTTGTCCTTTTTGGACGCCTACTCCGGGTACCACCAGATCCGTCTGTATAGACCCAACGAGATAAAAACAGCATTCATCACCCCATTTGGATGCTTCTGTTATGTCACTATGCCATTCGGTTTGAAGAACGCTGGAGCCACATTCATGCGGATGATTCAGAAGTGCCTGCTCACTCAGATCAGTCGGAATGTGGAAGCATACATGGATGACATTGTGGTCAAGTCATGTAAAGGTTCCGACCTACTGACTGACCTTGCTGAAACCTTTGCCAACTTCAGAAGGTATGCTATCAAGCTTAATCCATCAAAGTGCACGTTTGGAGTTCCAGGCAGAAAATTACTCGGTTCTCTCGTTTCCGAATGAGGGATCGATGCTAACCCAGAGAAAGTGGGTGCTATACTCCGGATGAAACGCCCTGTGCGTGTGCATGATGTCCAGAAGATTACTGGTTGCTTGGCCGCCCTAAGTCTATTCATTTCTCGCCTCGGTGAAAAGGCACTACCTCTTTACCTACTGATGAAGAAATCAGATAAGTTCAAGTGGACTCCTGAAGCTGATGCAGCATTTGCAGAGCTAAAAGCCCTGCTCTCCACCCAGCCGGTGCTTACTGCCCCAATCAGCAAAGAGCCTTTACTGCTTTATATAGCAGCCACTTGACAAGTCGTCAGTACAGTACTTACGGTCGAGCGGGAAGAAGAAGGAAAAACTTATAAAGTTCAGCGCCCGGTTTATTATATTTCTGAAGTCCTGACCCCATCAAAGCAGAGATATCCGCACTACCAGAAGCTTGTTTATGGGATTTACATGACCACGAAGAAGGTTGCACACTATTTCTCTGATCACTCTATTACAGCCGTCAGCGACGCTCCATTGTCAGAGATTCTGCACAATAGAGATGCAACTGGTCGAGTGGCAAAGTGGGCGATTGAACTCCTTCCCTTAGATATCAAGTTTGAGGCAAAGAAAGCTATTAATTCCCAAGCAATAGCCGATTTCCTCACCAAGTGGATTGAACAACAATTGCCGACTCAAGTCCACTCGGAGCACTGGACCATGTTCTTTGATGGTTCCAAGATGCTAAACGGGTCTGGTGCTGGGGTGGTTCTGGTATCCCCCCGAGGAGACAAGCTCAGATATGTCCTCCAGATTCACTTTGATTCCTCCAATAATGAAGCAGAATATTAAGCACTCCTATATGGGTTGCGTATGGCCATCTCACTCGGCGTCCGTCGCCTCATGGTCTATGGTCACTCAGATTTGGTAGTCAATCAAGTGATGAAGGAGTGGGACGTCAGAAGCCTAGCCATGACTAGTTACTGCAGCGCGGTGAGGAAGTTGGAAAAGAAGTTTGAGGGGTTAGAGCTCCATCACATACCCCGACTGAAAAATCAGGCACCGATGACTTGGCAAAGATAGGTTCCAAGAGAGAAGCCATTCCCAGCAATGTGTTTTTGGAACATATTCACTCACCAATAGTTCAGGAAGATCATTTTACTGAAGAGCCCCCGCAGCCTAAGAGCGCCACAGATCCGACTGAAGTCGAGGTCCCAGCCGTGGTCGACCTGGTCATGGAGGTTCTAGTCATTACTCCCGACTGGAAAGTGCCATACATTGTGTACAACCTTAGGAAGGAACTCCCAGAGGATGAAGAAGAGGCTCGATAGATCGTCCGTCGATCCAAGGCCTTTACTGTGATCAGAGGACAACTGTTCAGGGAAAGTGTGACTGGAGTCGGTCAGAAATGCATAACGCCAGAAGAAGGTCGAATGATCCTCAACGACATCCACTCGGGGACCTGTCGTCACCATGCGTCCTCTCGGGCCATCGTGGCTAAAGCATACCGAGCCGGATTCTATTGGCCACGAGCAAATGAAATGTCGAAAGATATAGTCGACAGATGTGAAGGCTGCCAATTTTACTCCGACATGTCTCACAAGACAGCGTCCACCCTGAAGACCATTCCCCTCGTCTGGCCCTTTGCTATTTGGGGATTGGATATGGTGGGACCACTGAGAACAGGTAGGAGCGGCTTCACTCATGTGCTCGTAGCAGTCGACAAGTTTACCAAATGGATCGAAGCTAAACCTATCAAGAGTATTGAAGCCAGCACCGCTGTCAGTTTTATCAGAGAATTGACATTCAGATATGGAGTTCCACATAGCATCATCACGGACAATGGGTCGAACTTCGATTTTGATGAGTTTAGAGCTTTCTGCGCTTCTCAAGGCACACGAGTCGACTATGCTTCAGTCGCTCACCCGCAGTCGAACGGACAAGCAGAGAGAGCGAACGGCCTAATTCTCAAAGGAGTGAAACCATGAATGATGCGTGATCTCAAGCATGCAGCAAGTGCTTGGGTTGATGAACTTCCGTCAGTTCTTTGGGGTTTGAGGACAACTCCCAATCGTTCGACTGGACGAACTCCTTTCTTTTTGGTCTATGGAGCCGAAGCTGTTCTGCCAAGTGACCTGCTCCACAACGCACCCCGAGTCAAGCTCTTCTCCGAAGAGTAAGCAGAGCAGGCCCGGCAAGATTCAATCGACCTCTTAGAGGAGGAAAGAGAGATGGTCTTGATCCGGTCGACCATTTATCAGCAAGACTTACGTCGATTCCATGCCAGAAACATGAGGGGTCGAACCTTTCAAGAAGGAGACCTGGTTCTTCGAGTGGATCAACAGAAACCACACAAGCTCGCCCCAGCTTGGGAGGGCCCCTTCATCATCACCAAAGTTCTCCACAATGGAGCATACCATCTTTACAGTGTTGAGCATTAGAGGGACGAGCCACGAGCCTGGAACGCGGAGCTGCTTCGCCCCCTTTATACTTAAGCACTCATTCGAATAAAATGTAATAAGAAGTACCTTTGTAATTTGTTCGTCAAAGACAAGAGCTTTTCAGTCTTCTCGCACGATTGTTGTTGTTTTTATTTACCTCCGAAATCCCCCTAGTGGGTAGGCTTAGTCGCGAATCCGTTCCGCTAAGTTCGAAAGAAAATCCTACCGAGTGATGACCAAGCCTCTCACTCGGGAGGCTTAGCTGCGAATCTGTTTCGCCTAAGCTCGAAAGAAAATCCTACCGAGTGGTTAGCGATCCTCCCACTTGGGGCTTAGCTGCAGTCCAGCACTCGCCTAAGTTCTCCCACTCGGAGGCTTAGCTGCAGTCCAGTACTCGCTTAAGTTTATAAAATCCTACCGAGTGGTGAGCAATCCTCCCACTCGGGGGCTTAGCTGCAGTCCGGCACTCGCCTAAGTTCTCCCACTCGGAGGCTTAGCTGTAGTCTAGTACTCGCCCAAGTTTGTAGAATCCTACTGAGTGGTGAGCAATCCTCCCACTCGGGGGCTTAGCTGCAGTCTGGCACTCGCCTAAGTTCTCCCACTCGGGGGCTTAGCTGTAGTCCAGTATTCACAAAGTTTGTAAAATTCTACCAAGTGGTGGGAAATCCTCCCACTCGGGGGCTTAGCTGCAGTCCAGTACTTGCCTAATTATGGAAAATCCTACCAAGTGGAGAGCAACCCTCCCACTTGGAGGCTTAGCTGCAGTCCAGTACTCGCCTAAGTTTGTAAAATCCTACTGAGTGGTGAGCAATACTCCCACTCGGGGGCTTAGCTGCAGTCCAGTACTTGCCTAAGTATGAAAAATCCTACCAAGAGAAGAACAACCCTCCCACTTGGAGGCTTAGCTGCAGTCCGGTACTCGCCTAAGTTTGTAAGATCCTACCGAGTGGTGAGCAATCCTCCCACTCGGAGGCTTAGCTGCAGTCGAGTACTTGCCTAAGATTTTAAAATCCTACCGAGTGGTGAGCAATCCTCCCACTCGGGGGCTTAGCTGCAGTCCGGCACTCGCCTAAGTTCTCCCACTCGGAGGCTTAGCTGCAATCCAGTACTCGCCGAAGTTTGTAAAATCCTACCGAGTGGTGAGCTATCCTCCCACTCGGAGGCTTAGCTGTAGTCCAGTACTCGCCTATGTTTGTAAAATCCTACCGGGTGGTGAGCAATCATCCCACTCAGGGGCTTAGCTGCAGTCCAGTACTTGCCTAAGTATGAAAAATCCTACCAAGTGGAGAGCAACCCTCCCACTTGGATGCTTAGCTGCAGTCCGGTACTCACCTAAGTTTGAAAAAATCCTACCGAGTGGAGAGCAACCCTCCCACTCAGGGGCTTAGCTGCAGTCTAGTACTCGCCTAACTTCGAAACACACCCCCATCCGCAAGGACGACGAGGCGCAGGTCGACTACAACCTTCTCCTTCGGAGCTACGCCACAAGTACAATGTGCACTCCATCCCTATTCGCAAGGACGATGAGGTGCAGGTCGACTGCAACATTCTCCTTCGGAGCTACGCCACAAGTACAATGTGCGCTCCATCCCTATCCGCAAGGACGACGAGGTGCAGGTCGACTACAACCTTCTCCTTCGGAGCTACGCCATAAGTCCAATGTGTGCTCCATCTCTATCCGCAAGGACGACGAGGTGCAGGTCGACTGCAACCTTCTCCTTCGGGGCTACGCCACAAGTACAATGTGCGCTCCATCCCTATCCGCGAGGACGATGAAGCGCAGGTCGACTGGAGTCACCACCTCAGAGCTGCATCTCCAGCGCAAAGATTATTCCGAGCAGAGAACAAAGTCCACTTGAAGGCAAAACATAAGCATATTCGGAAATAAACCAAATTCAGATAAATCCTAAAGTTCCAAGTAGCTAATCAAAAGTACCCGAGCATCAAGCCCGAAGGAGTTTAACGGTTACAGCAATCACTCGGCATTCCGAGGCAAATTTAAGGAAGATTCAAGTCTCATAAGTTTGTTCACTCAACAGGAGGAGGGCTGGCAGGCTCGACGAATTTGTCCAAGTCGATCCCATCCGTTATCCGAGTGGCAGCAGCAATAAAAGTCTCCATGAAGGACTGGAATTCATGCATTTTGGTGTTAGCGACCTTGATCGCAGCCAGCTTGTCTTCACAAGCTTCCTTGTAGTGGACTCGCACCAAGGATAGCGCCACGTCAGCACCACACCGGGCGGAGGACTTCTTCCATTCTTGCACTCGGCCAGGGATCTCGTTGAGTCGAGCCATCAGGGATTCTGGGTCATTTTGAAGCATTGCCCTCGGCCAGAGCAATGAGTCAACTCGTGAGACTGCCTCCTGCAGACGCGCGAGGTAGCTTGTGACGCCGGCGGCACGAGACTCCAGTCGGAGCATGTTCATTGCAGTTTCATCGCAAACTAGAGAAGCGATAGGATCCAGACCTGTCTCGACCCTTCCAGTTTCCTCGTCAAAGTCTTGCCAGAATTCTGCAGTCAAAAAATTAGCGAGTCGACCAGACAAGATTCATTTGCAAACGTCAACACAGTCGGTTTAAAAGGGACGACCCGCTCGACGAACACCTTGACCTGCGCCTTCTCTTCTGGGACCACCCTCAAGGAGGAGGGCTTCTCCACTCGAGCTAGGGAAAAGGGAGGAAGTCCAGTCGACTGGCCCGGGGTCGGCTGGTCCTTACAGAAAAACCAAGTCGACTGCCAGCCCCGGACCGAGTCAGGAAGGATCAACGCTGGAAAGGTACTCTTGTTCCTCATTTGGATACCAAGGCCCCCGCACATCTGGATCACGTGCGTCAAAAAATTAGCGAGTCGACCGGACAAGATTCATTTGCAAACGTCAACACAGTCGGTTTAAAAGGAGTACCTTCCAGCATGAGATAGAGCTTCTTGGCAAGAGTTCTCAAATAAGCTTCCGTATCATTCCTCCTGTGGACCGCAGACTCCAGCTTTTCGTTCAGGACAATTTTGTCCTTCTTCAGACGAGTCACTTCTCGGTTAGATTCATTGAGGCAGGACTTCAGCTTGTTCACCTCCCCTTCTAGTGCTCCGACTTAATCCAGCTTCTGGTCTGCAAGGGCAGTTTTATCTTGGGCTTCCTTCTGCGCAGCGGCGAGGTCCGAGTACTTCTTCTCCAGAGCCAACTTCATTTTCTCTACAAAAGAAGCAATCGGATCAGACAAGAGTTCGAAGAAATGTTTTAAAAAGACAATCGACAGGCAGTTACCTTCCATACCAGCAGCTTCATCTTGAGCTTTCTTCAGTTTCTGCTGGGCTAACTCCAAGTCGAGGTTGAGTTGCCTCTGCTTCTCCTCAAGTTCAGCAAACTTGGAAATGAGAGTACAAGACTTCTGCAGAAGGAAAAAGACGTGTCAATAGACAAGATCAAAGGTTGTTTACTTCCGAGTGGATAAAACTTAAAGAGTTCACTTAGACCCCAGCCGACTGCATGCAATCAACTGCGGTCTTGGGGACTACACCCAGCGAGTGCACTTGGCGTGCCCCCGCTGATTAAGACCCAACTTGACTGGTCCGCTCAGATCAAGTAGAAAAACTATTCAGACCCCGACCGACTGCCCGTAGTCGACCGCGGTCTCGAGGACTACACCCAGTGGGTGCACTTGACGTACCCCCACTGGTTCAGATCCCATTCGACCGGTCCACCCGGGTCGAGTGGAAGAAAAGAAAGGAAAAAAGAACTCAGACCCAGTCGACTGCCAGCAGTCGAATGCGGTCTCAGGGACTACACCCAGTGGGTGCACTTAGCGTGCCCCCACTAGTTCAGATCCTACTCGCCCAGACCGAGTGGAAGAGCGCGAATACCAAAGACAACAAAACACCCAGTGGGTGTACAGATTCGACGCAAACAAAAGGAGATTGTATGGAAGAGAATATTTCAGATAGCATATCCTGACAGAACAAGGTCAGTCGAAAGTTTACGTACATGGACATTGGCCCGGAGAGCAGCGCTGGCGTCGTAAGCAGCCTGGCCATTCTCGTGCACCGTCTTCATCCGCTCCATCATCACGTTAGCCTGACGGATGGCTTCCGCAGCCGCATCCAACTGCCTTTCCGGGACAGGGTAGCTGGTGAAGAAGAGGGCAGCCGACCCAGGTGCAGCAGCTTGGACCTCAGGGGCGTGAGATGGGACGATGGAAGGAATCACCGGTACAGTCGCCGGTGCGGGGCGCTCACTCGACAAGGGTATAGAGAAAGTTACAGAGGCCCCGCCCGCGTCTTCAGACTAACGGACGGTTGGCGTTGTCATTGGTCCCTGCTGAGACGCCTTGCCAGCTGCTACCTTTTTGCTCTTTCTGGGCTTAGGAGCCACATCTTCATCGTCATCTCGGAAATCGATGACGTTGGGTGGAGCTGCAGGGAAGATTAGTCGACCCCAAATAAACCACTCGAATTCAATCGACCAAGTAATCAAGAACAAGATCATAAGAGTTTTTACCTGGGTTGGAGGTAACCGCGTCTTCCATCTCCTTGTCTCGGTACTGGTAAGAAGAGGTTCCTGATGTAGCAGCAGTGCAAACGTCCGCACTCAGTCGGTCATGTTCTGTTGCTCGAGTCGACAAAAAGAATAGGTCAGATGATTACCCGGAGATGGTGGGGACGGTCACTTTGATCCTGGGTAAAGCCTTTGATGGTTTGGAGGAGGTGGCCTTCGGTGCTTTTGGCGCTGGAGGCGGCACGACCTTGAGCTGCTTCGGGGCCTTCTCAATCGGCATTGGGGAAGACGTCCGGGGGCGCTTCGAAGATTGCCCAGTCGGCGCGGTCGCCAGGTCCGGGGTGCTTTCCGGGTCGTGAGCATGCTTGGAGCGAGGAGGCGATTCGACCTCTTCGTCATCAGTCGAGTCGTCGCTCTCCTCGTCCTCCTCGGCATCCGAGTGCCACTCACCGCTCTCGCCCCCGCTCACTCCTTCCTCGACTTCTTGCCCCTGCACTCCATTGGGAATCGAGTACATATCAATGAGAGCCTGAAAAGACAACGAGCAAAAGAAATACAGTCGACCATCAACAAGGTGTCACACAGTGAATCGGGAAGATACTTGGCAAAGCAGAATCATACCTGTTCCGGCTGGCGCGAGTGGTCAAATGGAATCACCCTCCTGGACCCCCGGGGATTGTCTTTGTTGCTAGTGATTCCCCTCAGCCACTTCTCCAAGGTGTCTTCACTAACGTCCTCCGGGTGGATCCGAGTGGAGTCCTCGAGTCCCGAGTACATCCACATCGGATGGTCACGCGCCTGAAGCGGTTGGATGCGTCGACTGAGAAAGACCTCCAGCAGGTCCATCCCAGTAACCCCGTTGCGAACAAGTTGGACGACCCGTTCGACCAACACCTTGACCTGCGCCTTCTCTTCTGGGACCACCCTCAAGGAGGAGGGCTTCTCCACTCGAGCTAGGGAAAAAGGAGGAAGTCCAGTCGACTGGCCCGGGGTCGGCAGGTTCTTACGGTAAAACCAAGTCGACTTCCAGCCCCGGACCGAGTCGGGAAGGATCATTGCTGGGAAGGTACTCTTGTTCCTCATCTGGATACCAAGGCCCCCGCACATCTGGATCACATGCGTCCTCTCGTCACTCGGGTTGGCCTTCTTGACTGACTGGGAGCGACAGGTGAAGATGTGTTTGAAGAGACGCCAGTGCGGTCGACAACCCAAGAAATTTTCACACATCGACACAAAAGCAGCCAGATATACTATGGTGTTTGGAGTGAAGTGGTGGAGTTGAGCCCCGAAGAAGTTTAGAAAGCCACGGAAGAAAGGATGGGGAGGCAAAGAAAACCCGCGGTCAACGTGGGTGGCGAGGAGAATGCACTCACCCTCTCGCGGCTGCGGCTCGGTCTCGTTGCCCGGGAGCTGCGCCGATTTGTGGGGGATCACTCCCCCCTCCACCAGATCATCGAGGTCGTCCTGGCTGATCGTCGAGCGGATCCAGTCGCCCTGGATCCAGCCCAGCTGCAGGCCGGATCTTGACGACGATCCACCCCGGCTGGTCCTCTTGCCCTTCGCCTTCGCGGTCGCCTTCTTCTCGCGCTCCAACGCCACCGTCTTCTCTTTCCCCACGGCGGCGGATCGAGTCCGAGCGAGGTTGCGATGCCGAGAGCGGAAGCGAGCGCGGCGGAGAAGTCTGAGGAAGAAGGAAGAAAAAGGGAGCGCGTGTGCAAAAACCTGGTCCGGTGCCTTTTATAAGGTCATTCCCTGAGTGACTGACTGGTAGGCCCAGACGATCTAAACAAATCCTGCAACAGTCGCGCATGCAATATGTAGTGAAAAAGGTGGCGCGGGGATCGAGGCGACCTACCTAATCCAGCTCAATTACCACGGCCCCGCCTGTCTGGCACGCTTCCCAAAATTCGAATCTCGCAAAATCCGCAGAGAGCAGAGCAACTTGTCAGACTGAAAACATCCTCCACATTATCATTCGAAACTCTACCGTGAAAGTTCACTCGACAAAAACTAAGAGTGGACCAAGGCGACTGAAAAAGAAGTTGATGTTATCTCCTCAGTTCATTGAAGATATACTCACAGCATGAAGAATGAGTCGGAAGTGTTCTCAACTTCTTCCTCACTCAAACCCTGATCCATTCGGGGGCTAATGACGAAGCTATTTACCTAGGGTAGGGTCATGGATCTGTCCAAGATACCCTCCCCAAGGTAACCTCTAAAAGGACCAGAAGCAGTCGAAGAAAAATCATCATCCACTCGACCATAAAGCTATGTTCCACTCGACAGTCTTGAAGACACTCGACGATACAAGAAACCACTCGGAGTGTAGAAGGCCTAACGTCACTCAGGATGACAATGGTCGATCATTCACTCTGTAACCTTAAAGATCATTTATACCTCTTTATTACTAGCGTTACCAGTAACGCCCTGCCTTAATGTACATTGAACCCTTTGTAACGTGGGCTGGCTAGGGTCCTGGCGCACTCTATATAAGCCACCCCCTCCTCTGGGACAAGGGATCGCACCCCCTGTAACACATACGCGCATAATCTAGTCGACCGCCTCCGGGCTCCGAGACATAGGGCTGTTACTTCCTCCTAGAAGGGCCTGAACTCGTAAAACTCGCGTGTACAACTGCTCCATAGCTAGGATCTTCCCCTCTACATTCCTACCCCCATTCTACTATTATACTTAGAACCACGACAACCTGTATGATGTGGAGCACAAGAAAGACGAGCCACGTGCCTGGAATGCGGAGCTTCTCCGCCACTTTAACACTTAATCATTTGGACTATTGAGATGTAATAAGAAGTACCTTTCAGTTTGTTTATCAAGGACAAGGTTTTGCAGTCTTCTATATGATTGTTGTTTCTTATGCATGTGTCCAAAATCCCCCAGTGGGTGGCTTAGCTGCGAACCTTATTCGCCTAAGTTCCAAAAATTAAAATCGCACCAAGTGGAGAGCATGTCTCCCATTCGGGGGTTTTGCTGCGAACCTGGTTCGCCTAAGTTTAAAAAATCCTATCGTGTGGCGAGCAACCCTCCCACTCGGGGGCTTAGCTGCAGTCCAGTACTCGCCTAAGTTTAAAAAATCCTACCGAGTGGTGAGCAACCCTCCCACTCGGGGGCTCAGCTGCAGTCCAGTACTCGCCTAAGTTTAAAAAATCCTACCGAGTGGTGAGCAACCCTCCCACTCAGGGGCTTAGCTGCAGTCCAGTACTCGCCTAAGTTTAAAAATCCTACCGAATGGTGAGCAACCGTCGCACTCGGGGGCTTAGCTGCAGTCCAGTACTCGCCTAAGTTTAAAAAATCCTACCGAGTGGTGAGCAATCCTCCCACTCGGGGGCTTAGCTGCAGTCCAGTACTCGCCTAAGTTTAAAAAATCCTACCAAGTGGTGAACAACCCTCCCACTCGGGGGCTTAGCTGCAGTCCAGTACTCGCCTAAGTTTAAAAATCCTACCGAGTGGTGAGCAACCCTCCCACTTGAAGGTTTAGCTGCAGTCAGTACTCGCCTAATTTAAAAACGCGCTCCATCCTTATCCACAAGGACGGCGAGGTGCAGGTAGACCACAATCTATCCTCAGAGCTTCGACACAAATATGATGTCTGCTCCATCCATATCTACAAGGACGGCGAGGTGCAGGTCGATGGCGATCTGTCCTGGGAGCTTCGACACAAATAGAATGTCCACTCCATCCTTATCCGCAAGGACGGCGAGGTGCAGGTCGACCGCGATATGTCCTTGGAGCTTTGACACAAATACAACATCTGCTCCATCCTGATCCACAAAGACGACGAGGTGCAGGCCATGGGCAACACCAAGTATCTTTGCCCATGATACACTTGACTGAGCTGCCTCACAAAGGCAGTAGCAACTCAAACTGAAGAAACAAGTTCTACTCAAAGAGTCAAAAGATCCAAAAGCAACCAAGTTCAGGTAAATCCTACAAGGTTCTAGATCGCAGTTGAAGGTACTCGAGCATCAGACCCGAAGAAGTTTAAACGGTTACAAAATCCACTCGGCATACCGAGGCATATTTAATCAGATCATAAAAAGTTTGTTCACTCCGCGGGAGGACTGGTAGGCTCGACGAATTTGTCCAAGTCGATTCCATCTGCAATCCGAGTGGCAGCAGCAATAAAGGTTTCCATGAAGGACTGGAAGTCGTGTTTTCTGGTATTGGCAACCTTGATCACTGCTAGCTTCTCCTCCTTGGCTTCCTTGCAGTGGACTCGAACTAGCGACAGAGCTACATCAGCACCGCAGCGAGCAGATGACTTCTTCCACTCCTGCACTCGGCCTGGCATCTCTTTGAGTCGAGTCATCAAAGACTCGAGGTCATTATGGGGCGTCTCCCGTGGCCAAAGCATTGAGTCAATCCGCACCGCAACCTTTAGGCGAGCAAGGTAGGCCGTAACACTGGCAACACAGGATTCCAGTCGGAGCACGTTCATGGCAGCTTCATCACCGACAGGGGAAAGGTCGGGGTCCAGACCTGTCTCGATCTGTCCGGTTTCTTCTTCAAAGTTTTGGCAGAATTCTACAAATGCAAAGAAATAATGAGTCAACGGCTGCATGGTGAATCGACGATAGCTAAACAGACAGACAATGAAGAATACCTTCGAGCATAAGGAATAACTTCTTGGCGAGTTCCCCCAGATAAGCTTCCAGATCATTTCTCTTATGAGAAATGCCTTCAATCTTCTCGTTCAAAGCCACTTTCTCTTTCTTCAGACGAGTCACTTCTCGGTTGGACTCGTTAAGTGATGTCTTCAACTTGGTGTTTTCTTTCTCCAGCGCACCCACTGAGGCCAGTTTCTTGTCAGCGAATGCAGTCTTCTCCTAAGCCTCCTTTTGCGCAGCGGCAAGATCGAGGTCCTTTTGCGCCAGAGCTGTCGGATTTCGGGTTGAGGCAGACCCTTGAGGTTCGAACACTGGGGTGCGTGTGGAGATTTCGCCTCCTACCTTCCTGCACCCCTCCGCCTTGCTAGGATCCGAACTAAGGAAAGAACAATGCAAGAGACGCACGGTTTATACTGGTTCGGGCCACCGTTGTGGCGTAATACCCTACTCCAGTGTGTGGTGTGGTGGATTACCTCTTGGGCTGATGACGATGAACAATACAAGGAAGAACAGCCTCGCGAGGGTCTGTTCTTGGCTGGGGCGACGAACTGCTGGGAGGAGCTCAGTCACCTTTCTCTCTCTCTCTCTCTCTCTCTCTCTCTCTCTTTCTGATCTTTTCTATCCTTCCAACCCTCCAGCTCGGCTCTCTCGCTTCTTTGCCCCTCAGCCCCCTTGGCTCTGTGGTTGGCTGGTCCTATTTATAGAGGCCCTGGTCCTCTTCCCAAATATCGAGCGGGAAGGGAGCCAACAATGGCGGGCTAATTTGAAGGGGGACAGCTAGTATCAACTATCTTGACAAAAGCAGTCTTCGCCTGCGCAAAGCTCTGGTGATGACACCGTCTTGGGCTCCACGGTGACCTCCGTCTCGTAGTCCTCCTGGTCTTGGTCTCGTTGCACCAAAATGGCAACCTTTGCCTGATGCCTCGGTACTCCGCGGCTGCGCTTGCCCCCTTTGCACCAAAGAGGAAGGGGGGACACTGTGCGGGCTGGCACCCGCCTGGCGCCCCCGGTCGTCATGGCTTGCGTCACGGGCACCTCGTGAGGTACCCCGCCTTGATCTCTCCGCCTCCTCGTGAGCCAGCCTGACGAGGCCGTGCCTGAGGAAGCTCCGCGTCGTCCGCCCCGCGAGGCTTGGCCCCTCGCGAGGGTCTTGGGTTCGTGTTGGTGAAGATGGGCCGCGCTGGCCCCCCCTTTGAGCCACTCCGCAGGCCGTAGGCAGGCAAGTCTGGGGACCCCCGTTCCCAGAACGCCGACAGTAGCCCCCGGGCCCAAGGCACGCCCGGACTTGGCCGTGCAGGGAGGCGGAAGGGCAAGAGCGAAGCACCGCGGGCCCTAACAGCCTGCGGCCTTGGGCGCCGCGTGGCGGTTGATTGGACGTGGGCGTCTCCACTTCCCCATGGCGCCTCGGCAACTACATGGATTGGACAAGTCCCTGCATGCAAAGCGGGTCATAATTACCTGCGATCGTGGGGGCCGTTGGTTGGCCATCGCCAGTTATAAGTATGGACCGGCGTGCGCCCTTCCAGTTCATCCCTCCTTGCTTCTCCTTTTCTTCATGGCCCCGTCAAGGAGGTTCTCGGCCGCAGATAAGGGGAAGGCTCACCAGGTTGAGCCCGCCTCTACCCCACCCAAGCGCGGCCGAGGGCGCCCTCGTAAACATCCTGTGGCCACCATGGTGGCTCCCCGCGGCCGTGGAGGCGATCTTCAGCACAGCGACAGGCGGATTGCTGTGGCCGGGGGGCGCGCTCCGGCTGCACGTCCCCCTAGGACGCGCTTTCGCGCTGCTGAAATGCTGCCGGAGTTTGTCGTGTGGTCGGCGGGGCTGACCAGCACCCGGCTTCTACTTCCTCGCTTCCTCCTTGGCAAGCTCCCGGCCGGCGCCCCGGGCGGCCTCTGGCTCCAGGCCGACGGCTGCTGCAGCCGGGCCTCATGGGTCTCACTGGAGGTCTCCGCGGCCGGGAGCCTGTTCCTGGCCCGCGGTTGGCAGACGTTTGCCCACGCGCGTGGCCTGAGCCGTCGGTGCACCCTACACTTCGAGTTCGACGGTGATGCCACCCTCTACGTGAGGGTGTTTGGGGAAGATGGTCGCCGCGCAGGGTGTTGCCCTGAGGATGACGACCGCGACTGGGAACCCAGCTCCGGCGATGATGGAGAGGGCAGCGCTCGCGCGGCCGGCGGTGCTCAGGGTTCCTCAAGCTTCTCCGGTTTTCTTCAGGCGGCGACTCTTCTAGCGGTGGCCGCGGTCAGCCTCCACGCCATCGTATCTGCTTGGGAGGTGGCAACGTGTCCGCCCGCCGTCGCGCCCTGGTGAAGCCCGAGAGGGAGTCCGCCTGAGCTCCGGAGGCAGCTCGGACCTTTCCTGCGGGCCGGTGTGAGGCGAGCCGCACCGGATTTGTTCTTTCTTTTCCTTTTCCCTGCGTAGCAAAGACAATAGTGTGGAGCCCCACGGGGGCGTGTTTGGGTTATTGCTGTTAATCATCGTTTTGCTTTCGTTACCGTACCTTCCGGCTACGTGCCCAAGCGTGGATAGTTCCCGGCCCCGGCCGTGGGGGCGACCGACCCAGGCCCTTCGTTTGTGTCGCGGTGCCCGTGGGGCACAGACTGGAGGGGTGCTCCTGTAAGGGGCCCAGGTCGCGAACTCTTTGAATGAGTAGGATAGGAACACTCGTGAGGGCGCTCAGCTGCCCCCCTCGCGAGGCCTTGCACAAGAGAAGTCGAGGCAGGAGAGTGAAAAGTCGAAGAACCACAAGCCAAAGACGGCAACAACTTCAATAAAACTTCGAATGAGAAGGAACAAGCCAACTACGAAAAGCAAATGAAAAGCCGCGTCCGACACCGATTCTAGTCTTCGATGTCTTCTCACCAACGCGGAGCTAAGTGCTGCCACTGAGCGTGGGAGGGAGCCCCAGGGCCTGAGGCCGGCGCTCCTGAGACTCCGGGGCGTGTACAGCCCCAACTCATTATTACGTGAGAGTGTCACGGGCGGCGAGCTTCACAGGCGTTGGCCTTCTTCACAAGCTCCGGGCCTTTTCCAAAACGCGATAGCTTCACAGGCTCTGGGCCATTTCCAAAACGCGATAGCTTCACAGGCATTCGTTTTCTTCACAAGCTCTGGGCCTTTTCCAAAACGCGATAGCTTCACAGGCATTCGCCTTCTTCACAGGCTCTGGGCCTTTTCCAAAACACGATAGCTTCACAGGCATTCGCCTTCTTCACAGGCTCTGGGCCTTTTTAGGGGTAGAACCTCCGGAGGTGCTGGATGTTCCATGCATTCTGGACTGGCACCCCCTCCTGAGTCTCCAAGCGCGCGGAGCCGGGCCTGGAAACATGAACAACTTTGAACGGGCCCTCCCACATGGGAGAGAGCTTGTGCAGCCCCTCCCTAGAGAGAACCCGCCTGAGCACGAGGTCTCCTACCTCGAGAGTTCTGGGGCGAATGTTGCGGCAGTGATATCGCCGTAGTGCTTGTTGGTACCTCGCCGCTCGTATCACGGCTTCTTGGCGACGTTCCTCCCCCAGCACGAGGTCCATCCCCCGCATGGCGTCCTGTCGCGCCTCATCAAACGCCAGGACCCGCGCGGAGCGACGTCTGACCTCGTGAGGGAGGACTGCTTCGGCTCCGTAGACCAGGAAGAACGGGGTCTCTCCAGTCAGCTTGGTCACGGTTGTGCGGATGGACCACAACACGGACTGAAGCTCGTCGTACCAACCTCTGCCGCAGGCCTCCAGCTTCTTCTTGAACGTCCTGGTCTTGAGGCTCCTCTGGACCTCCGCGTTGGCTCGCTCGGCCTGGCCGTTGCTTCGGGCCGGGGTGCGCCACCGAAGTGTAGCATATCTGCGTTCCAAGGTTAGCACAGTATGTTTTGAAGAGGTTACTGGTGAACTGCGAACCGTTGTCCGTGATGATGCGATTCGGCACCCCGAACCGGCTCACGATGCCCTTGATGAACTTGACCGCGGAACCTGCGGGAATGGTGCGGACAGCCTCTACTTCAGCCCACTTGGTGAACTTGTCCACGGCGACGTAGAGGTAGTGGTAGCCCCCAGGCACCCGAGGAAACGGGCCCAAGATATCCAGCCCCCAGACTGCGAATGGCCACGAAAGGGGTATAGTCTGCAAGCCTCTTGCTGGCTGATGGATCTGGTTGGCGTGGAACTGGCAGGCCTCACAAGCTTTCACTAGTTCGACGGCGTCATTGAGCGCGGTGGGCCAATAAAACCCACTGCGGAACGCCTTGCCCACGAGGGTCCATGATGATGAATGATGTCCACAATCTCCGCCGTGTATATCTTCCAGCAGTTCCTTCCCTTGCTCCCTGGAGATGCAGCGCAGGGATACATCATTTGGCCGCTTCCGGTAGAGCTCTCCATCCTTGATGCAGTATGCCATGGCCTGGCGTGCCACTCGCTCCTCTTCCTCCTCCTTCTCCGGTAGGGTCCCTTGCGTTAGGTAACTCTGGAGCTCCGCGATCCAACATCCCTCCTGAGGTTCCATCGTCAGGAGCAGGCGTGCTCCTGAGGCCGGGCCACAGGCCGGAGCCCCTGAGGCAGGTGGCTGGGGGAGCTCCTCCCGGGGCTGAGCCACATTCGATAATGACGGCAGGGCTGATGGCTTGAAGAGCCGCTCCACAAAGACGCCAGGCTCCTGAGGTAACCGCCTCGACGCCCGTTTGGCGATGTCGTCGGCCTCCTGATTGGACCTCCGCTAGGTAGGCTTCCATGTGCTCATCCTTCCGCTCATACACCTAGTTGGAGAAATTGACAAGGAGCTACGAATCGCCCTTGATGGTGAGGCGTTTCACCCCCAGGTGAAAGTGCGTTATATCGACTAGAGGGGGGGTGAATAGGCGATTTTTATGAAAGTCTTCAAAACGTGGAAGTTATGAAGACAAACAGTAGAGATAAGCCTATCACTATGCAGCGGAAGTTAGATTACACTAGGAAAGCCATGGTCAAGTATTCAATAGAGTGAAAGCACAATGACAAGTAACTGCAGTGTAATAAGGATCAGGTAGGAAGAAGTTATGAAGCCAAACAAATCATACAGTTACGTTGTGAAGACAAAAGGTATAGCAAGCATGCACTGGATTCACAATGAGTAACAGTAAGTAAAAGGAAGTGAAGATGAAACCAGTGACTCGTTGAAGACAATGATGTGTTGGACCAGTTCCAGTTGCTGTGACAACTGTACGTCTGGTTGGAGCGGCTAGGTATTTAAACCTTAGGACACACAGTCCCGGACACCCAGTCCTGAACACGCAGCTCAGGACACCAAGTCCTCACCGTATTCTCCTTGAGCTAAGGTCACTTAGTCCTCGCCCAATCACTCTGGTAAGTCTTCAAGGTAGACTCCCAAACCTTCACAGACTTTGTTCACTGGCAATCCACAATGTCTCTTGGATGCTCTGAACGCGACGCCTAACCGTCTGGAGGATTCACAGTCCTCAAGTGTAATAAGTCTTCAGATCACATAGACAAGAAGACTTAAGTGATGCCCAATGTTCTCTGGCTCTCGGTGGTTAGGGCTTTTCTCCTCACTAGGAATTTTCTCTCAAAGGCTTCGAGGTGGGTTGCTCTCAAACGACAAAAGCCGTGCACTGAAATCTGAGCAGCCATCCATTTATGGTTGTAGGGGGTGGGCTATTTATAGCCACTTGGCAACCCGACCTGATTTGTCCGAAATGACCCTGGGTCACTAAGGAACTGACACGTGTCTCAACGGTCAGATTTCAAACTCTCATGGCAACTTTACTTGGGCTACAAGCAAAGCTGACTTGTCCGGCTCTGGACAAGATTCGCTCTCATTGTCTTCACTCGAAGACATAGGTTTTTGGTTTAGGCATCACTTCAGTCATTCTGACTGGTTCTCCTGGACCCCACTTAACAGTACGGTGGTTCCTATGACTCAACACAAAAGAAAAAGAACTACGAAAGATCTAAGTCTTCGAGCTCCATAGGCTTCATAACGTGTCTTCTTTTGTCATAGTCTTCAATGTGAATATCTTCATATACCACCTTTGGCTTCAATGTCTTCATACATTTTTAGGGGTCATTTCTGGTAGTAAAACCGAATCAATGAGGGACTTCTACCTGTGTTATCCTGCAATTCTCACAAACACATTAGTCCCTCAACTAGGTTTGTCGTCAATACTCCAAAACCAACTAGGGGTGGCACTAGATGCACTTACAATCTCCCCCCTTTTGGTGATTGATGACAAACTAGTTGAACATTTCAACGGGGAATATAGTCTGTGAAATTGTAAAGGATAAGGAATTGTCTTCATAAGTTTCAAGGGCTCCCCCTGAAGATGTGCATATAAGTTAATTTACTTTTGGAATGCAAATGCACATGGCAGGTTGTACTCGTGGAGATCCAATTCAGCTTATGATGACAATCCACTATGCATGTGAAAGTATATGAAGATAATAACATGCATAATGGAAAATGGACGTCTGCAGAATGAGATAAGTGCGGAATTTATCGTCGCACATGCGGAATTTATCTTCGCAAACAGGGTGGCAAACAAGTAGCAGACGACCATCGAGTTTTAGTGTTACAACTCAAAGAACCAAATGAAGCAAAAACGAGAGTTGTAAGCACGAAGCAAAATATAGCAAAACATAAAGCACCCGCCCATATGGACCCGCTTGAAGACTATCAACCCATATGCTTCTCCCCCTTTTGTCAGCAAGGACCAAAAAGGTTTGAAGACATAGAGTGTCTACTCGTTCCCAGGAGCAGCAGGGTCGTTGGAGGTGTTTGGCGGTGCAGAAGAGCTTGGAGGTGCTGAAGCGGGTGGCGGTGATGTAGCATCATCTTCTTCATCAATGATTCTGGCAGTGACTGTGGCAGCAGATCAAGAAAACTCAGAGTCTTCAAGTGATGGTGTGTTGCGCATCACAGCCCTTCTAGGAGCTGTGGTGTCAAACTTGAATCGCTCAGTGAAGCCATCCTCTTCAAGTTCAGCTTCAGTACACATCATTGATAGCCCTTTCCATGTACGACGACAGGTTGCATGAGTGACGAAAGCATTCTTGGCGGCAAGATTTCGAAGACGATTAACATCCACCAAGAGGCTTTTCATCTGATGCTTTAGCCAGTCGTGATGCCTATCTTGTTTTTGATGAAGGGCCACAAGAAGCTCTCGGTTATTGAGAACACGAGCGCGCTTCTTGGGTCTGGAAGCAGTTGCACTATCAGTGGCTTCAGTTGAAGCAGGGTGTGGCGCACGTGTAGTGCCAGCCAAAGGATACACCCTGGAGATGGCTTCAACACTTTCATCGTTTTGAGTGAAGCTCTGGTGTTCTGCATTCTAAAGACTCAAAGGTTGCTTGGCAGGCTCAGGATATATAGCTTCAGCAGAGGTATCCACATCTGGCAAGAAGATCCGATGATTGCGGGCTGAGGGCTGATATGAGATCGCAGAGTGAAGCTTGATCAGTCTCATTACCCAAGGAGCATAGAACTTTAAACCAAACAGATCTGAGCCTGATGCAGCGAGTTGGCGTATGAAGAAATCCTGTGCATTGAAGCATTTGCCATGAAGGATACAGAATATCAGAGTCTTCATTGCACCCTCGATCTTGGCATTTGGAGAGTGCCGTTTAATAGGCCAGAGAGTCCGCCGGATAATGTGATAGATGGTTCTGGGCAGGTACTCAAAGTCTTCAACGAAGAACTCTGTTGGATAAGGAGCATCGTAGGGCAATGGCTTCATCATGGAGAGCATCTGACTCATATTTGGTTCAGGCCTCTGGAATATGCTCTCAAGAGCTTCAGTGTGTAGTGGACAGCCTTCCTCGAAGAGTTCGCCAGGAGTGGGCAGGCCGGTGAGCTCAATGATATCGAATGCATTGGCTTCGTGATGGACATTGCTGGTCATCCACTCCAGGGCCCAAGTCTTCGGATCTCTGTTGTATCCTTTGATGTGTAGGGTGGCATAGAATTGCAGCAGAAGCTCTTCATTCCAGTGCTCTTCATCAGTTATAAACTGCAGCAGACCCACTTGCTTGAAGCAATCCAGCGCTTCCTCTAAGCAGGGCAGACCAGCAATGGCTTCAACATCAAGGCGCTTGTGCGGGAAGATGCGACCTTGGTTGTATAGGATGCATGAATAGTAGCTGCGCTGAGGATAGCTCTAGAACCTATCTGATGAAATCCTTTCCCTTGAATAGGGGTTCTTGGAGCTGTTGAAGAACGTATTGTCTGCCTTGAAGCTATTGATGTCAAAGGAGCCAGGTGCTGATGCAGGACCTGGGAACCTTGGCAGCCTTGGGACTGGCTTCTGGACATGAGGCCTGTGCTCAACATGGTAATAAAATTGAGGACCTGCAGCAGACTCAGGAACAGAAGTGTCTGGATCAGTAGCTTCGCTGTCTGCTGAAGCTTTTGGTGGGGAGGGCTCCACATTGGCTTCAGTGTTGGTTGTGGGCAGCCTCAACATTTTCAGCCTCCGCTTGACTAGCTGGAGGGTCAGTCACAAGCATGTTCTCCTGGAGAACTGCTTCTTGGTGGAGCATAGGAGTAGGCTCTTGTGGTGCGTCTTCTTCCTCTTGAGGGCGATCCGCCCATGACGCATCTTGTGCAATTGGCGTCAGAGGACGACCAATGCTGATGAGTTTGCTTTGTTCATACTGAGGAAGGGCTGCATCATCTTGTACATTGTCCTGATGACCAATGTCTTCAGCAGCAATGGGGTCGACTGCTGGTATGTCTTCAGCTTCAGGAGCCTCTGTGGAAGCAGGCTCATGAACAGTCAGTTGTCGTTCTGCGTTGGGGCGAACCATAGAGATAGGTTCAACTATCAAGGGCTCTATGGGAGCAGCCCGAGATTTCTTGATCTTTCGCTTCTTCTTGCTGGGGGCAGTAGGAGAGGCTTCAGAGCTTTTCCTCTTCCTGGCTTCAGCCTCAGCAGTTCTTGTCTTCTTGAGCTCTGAAGCTGTTGACCGGCTCTTTGGCTTCGAGCTAGTCATTGCAGTTGGGAAGACAATTGGAACTGCTTCTTGCCTAGGTGCCTCTGGTTCAGCCATAGCAGGCTTCTTCTTCTTCTTCGCGGCTATCTTGGGGTCGATGCCAGGACGCCCAAGTGCCTTGCGCTTCTCAGCCTCATTGTAGGCTTGTACACATCTTTCAGCCAGAGACTTCATCCGCTCACGTGAGCCCTGAGCTTCTGCACGCTTCTTTAGAAAATTTTCCTTGAGCTCATGCAACATGGTCTTTAAGCTCTTCACATCTTGCACGCTGAGCTTGGCCATATTCTTCTTGAACTGAGCCTTTTCATGATCAATTTTCTGCTTCAGTTCAACAATGCGCTAGGCAATTGCAAGTTCTGAAGCAATAGCGCCTTCGAAGGTGACGCTGAGGCCAACAGGCAGCTGCAGATCTTTGAAGCTGATGTTTGGTGTGGCAAACCATTCGTCGATGAAGTTGTGGATGATGGCAACATCAAAGAGAGGCAAGTTGTTGAAGATTTCAGCTTCTTCTTTGCTCTTGATGAGCTGCTCGAGAGCGTCATCTCCAAGATCTTCATCACTTGACAGATCAATGGCTTCGCTGCGCAGAATGGCAGCAGCTGTGAGCTCTTTGCCGGTGTGTGGCTGAGGCACCTTGGCCTTCTGGGGCTCGGAGACGCGGGATACGTCTTTAGACTGCACAGTGTCTTCAGGAGGTGTAGTTGCCAATGGCTTCGCCCTTGAGATTTTTGATGAAGGGGCCGGCTTTGAAGCTTTTGGCTTCTTTGACTGCTTTGGCTTCGGTACAGCAGGAGCTTCATCAGACTCAGAGTCAGCTGGAGGGTCATTCACGGCAGTCCCTTGGACTAAGATGCGGGTGATGAGGCCCTCAAGGTTGGCATACGGACCGATGATATTGGGTTCTGCGTCGCGAGTGCCATCTGCCCTTGGTGCGGAGGGACCAGGGTTGAAGTCTAACCCCAACTTCTTCTTGTTCTGCTTCGCTGATTGTTGGGCAAACTGGAAGTTGCGCTTGAATAGATTGTCGTCACAACACCAGAGTAGTGACGACGGATGTGCATCATCAGGCTGTGGCCCACGAACCATGCATGGATAGAAGCTTTGGGCAATAGCTTCATCTCTGGACCTGGGCACAAGGTTCTTGTATAGGATGTCTCCCCACGGTCTTTTGATGGCACTTTTCTCAGCATACTCTTGGGTTGTGAAGCGGTATTTGAACCATTGTTCAGCCCAATAGCGTCGAATCCATTGGATTCGGGTCTTGCGCTGCCCATAATTCTCTTCAGGATCTGTTTTATACATTTCTGCCAGGTCTTCAGGCAGATCTTTGGAAGTTCCTTCACGTCGCTGTCTGCCCCCCTTCCTTGCTGCTGCTTCTGAAGCCATAAATTTTAACTTGAAAGGCTTCAAAACATTCAAAGGCTTTCTTTTGCTGGACCAACAGGAACTGGCTTCAGGAGAATTTATGTGATGCTGTAGGAATTCTGCAAATGAATGCAGACTATGAGAACCGAAGGATTCTCCCACGGACATGTACCTGTGACAGCATTAAGGTGCGAGGGAAGGGGAAGAGGTCATATGCATTCTCAAAAGGTTTTGAAGATTAATCAGTTTAGAAGACATTGACCTCATCGTGCGAAGACATTCACTCATAGATAAGAAGTTGGTTCCAGATTTGTACGAACCCACAGATCAGTACAAGTGAGGAATCTAACTACTTCATGAAGCACAAGTGAATATACTAGGCATGTTATGAGATGCAGATTGAGAGATCTAACTTTTGTGAAGATAAACTTCTTATGGTAGAAAGTGACAGAACCATGAGATCAAAAGGGGCTGTAAAAAGAAGTTTTATTTACCACACTTGGAACTGCTAGACGGAAGTGGGAGATGATGCCGAGCAGTTTAGTCCTCCGTGCCCTAACTTGGCGAAGGAAGACACCTATGGCGACGGCGGAGAGAACGATGTCCGCAGTCGGCGTGAGGACGGCGTCGGAGAGGTTGCGGCAGCGAAGCGCTTCGTCACCGGCGTCGTCGAGAGCTAGCGGTGGCGCTAGGGTTCGTGCAAGGGTGGAAGAAGGAGATAATGACCGCGGTATGTGTGAATTTATAGGCACAGGGGCGACACTGTGCTATTACACAGGTGCCCCTAGCGATTCGCATCTGAGGAACGCGTGGCCTTTTTGCGGAAGTTTGGGGTTTGTTCCACGTCCCACGCACTCCTGGATTGTCGGGCGGTCGTTCCTGTTTCTCCGGATTTTATGTGGAGGAATGAGCATTGAAAACGGACTTTATGGTTGTCTCTATATCTTGTGCTGACAAGGACGCAGTGAAGACATTCGACAGTTTCAATAGAATGCATATGACTTGGAGAGATAGAATTTGAGATAGAAAGCATAGAGAGATTAGGTTCCGATCACATTCACTTAGTTCAAAAGATTCAACCAAGAAGACATAGCTATAAGTTAATGCTGTAGAGGACAGAACACTAGTATGTATACATCTATATAATCAACGTAGTGAAGATAATCATGAAGACATGTTGAGTTTGAAGCCAAACCAAATGTGAAGATATTGCAAGGTAACGCCATGAGTGAAACACTTCAAAATAGAACGTTTGGTGGTGGCGTTACCCACCGTATAGGAAGTATTAGACCCAGACACGGCGCACAATTATCGTGGCGCTCCGAAGTCAAATTCCACATTAATGTATTCACACTTAGAATGTATGTCTTCATTGATTGAAGATATACTTTACTTTGTGCGTTGCACATCTAAGTCATCATATGCATAAGTGTTAGGATGTGTGCCTGATCACAGGACGTTTGAGGATTCCAGGATATTTAGCTCACACCGTAACTTGCAAAATCTCTTCTCATCCAAGGGCTTGGTGAAGATATCTGCCAATTGTTCTTCAGTGTTGACGTGTATGATATCAATGTCTTCCTTCACAACATGATCTCTGAGAAAGTGATGACGAATTTCAATGTGCTTTGTCTTCGAGTGCTGAACTGGGTTGTTGGCAATCTTGATGGCACTTTCGTTGTCGCAGTAAAGTGGTACTTGCTTCAGATGAATGCCATAATCCTTGAGTGTTTGCTTCATCCACAGAAGCTGAGCACAGCAAGATCCAGCAGCAATGTATTCAGATTCAGCAGTGGAGAGAGATACACAGTTCTGCTTCTTTAAAGACCAACATACAAGCGATCGTCCCAGAAAGTGACATGTGCCTGATGTAGACTTGCGATCAACTTTGTCACCAGCATAATCAGCATCCGAAAATCCAACCAAATCAAACTCTGAGCCCTTTGGACACCATAATCCTAGAGTTGGGGTGTGAGCCAAATATCGAAGAATTCGCTTCATAGCTAAGTGATGCGACTCTTTTGGTGCCGCTTGAAATCGAGCACACATGCAAACACTAAGCATAATATCTGGCCAAGATGCACATAAATAAAGCAAAGAACCAATCATGGAGCGGTATACCTTTTGATCGAACTCTTTACCATTGTCGTCAGGACCTAGATGATGTTTGGCTGGCATTGGTGTTGTGAAGCCTTTGCAGTCTTGCATACCGAACTTCTTCAGGCAATCTTTGAGATACTTCTCTTGAGATATGAAGATGCCATTGCGTTGTTGTCGTATTTGAAGACCAAGGAATAACTTCAGCTCCCCCATCATGGACATCTGATATTGCTCTTGCATCATATATCCAAACTCTTCACTGTACTTCTGATTGGTGCAGCCGAAGATAATGTCATCCACATATATTTGGCACACAAACAGTTCACCATCATATGTCTTCGTGAAAAGAGTGGGATCCAGGGATCCAGGTATGAAGCCTTTGCTCTTCAGGAAGTATTTGAGTGTGTCATACCAGGCCCTAGGGGCTTGTTTGAGGCCATACAGTGCCTTGTTGAGCTTGTATACCATGTCAGGATGTTTTGGATTTTCAAAGCCAGGCGGTTGTGCAACATACACTTCTTCTTCAATCTTGCCATTGAGAAAGGCACTTTTCACATCCATTTGATATAGAAGTATGTTATGATGATTTGCATAGGCCAGCAGAATGCGTATGGCTTCAAGCCTAGCCACGGGAGCAAATGTTTCATCGAAGTAAATGCCTTCCACTTGAGTATATCCTTGAGCAACGAGACGAGCTTTGTTTCTGACAACTTGACCATGATCATCTTGTTTGTTGCGGTATATCCATTTGGAGCCTATTATGTTGTGCTTCCGTGGATCAGGACGCTTAACCAGTTCCCATACATTATTCAGCTCAAACTGTTGAAGCTCTTCTTGCATAGCTTGAATCCATTCAGGTTCCATGAAGGCTTCTTCAACTTTCTTGGGTTCTGATATTGAGACGAATGCGAAGTGCCCACAGAAATTTGCTAGCTGAGTTGCCCTTGAACGAGTGAGTGGACCAGGTGCATTGATGCTGTCAATTATTCTGTCAATCTGCACTTCATTGGCAACACGAGGATGTACAGGGTGAAGACTTTGCTCTTGCTGATCTGTGTTGTTGTTGGGAGGAATGTCTTCAGGCTGAGCATTGTCTTCATGTTGATCAGGTGCTGAGATGATAAGTTCTTCTTCAGGATGAGCTTCAGAAGGTATAATCTCTCCAGTTCCCATTAGCTTGATTGATTCACTAGCTGGAATCTTATCTAGCACATTTGGCAGTTGCTCTCTTTGTGAACCATTTGTCTCATCGAACCGCACACCCACTATTTCAACCACTTTGTAATGAAAGAGATTGAAGACTCTGTAGGAGTGCGAATCCTTTCCATATCCAAGCATAAAGCCCTCATGAGCTTTTGGTGCAAACTTTGAGGTGTGGTGTGGGTCCTTGATCCAGCACCTTGCGCCAAATACTCTGAAGTAACTGACATTTGGCTTCTTGCCAGTTAGGAGTTCATAAGATGTCTTGTTCAGAAGCTTGTGAAGATAAACACGATTGATTGTATGGCATGCAGTGTCAATGGCTTCAGTCCAGAATTTTCTTGGAGTCTTGTATTCATCTAGCATTGTTCTGGCCATCTCAATGAGTGTTCTGTTCTTGCGTTCGACGACGCCATTCTGCTGTGGCGTGTACGGAGCTGAGAATTCATGTGTGATGCCCAAGGTATCAAGATATGTATCAAGGCCAGTGTTCTTGAATTCAGTGCCATTGTCACTTCTGATGTGTTTTATCTTGGCGCCAAAATTGTTCATAGCACGATTCGCGAAGCGTGTGAAGACATCCTGCACTTCAGTCTTGTAAAGGATTATGTGCACCCAAGTATATCTAGAGTAATCATCAACAATGACGAAGCCATAGAGGCAAGCAGTAGTAGTAAAAGTTGATTAGTGAGTGGGGCCGAAAAGATCCATGTGGAGCAGTTCGAAGGGTTGAGTAGTAGTCATGATTGTCTTCGAAGGATGTTTTGCCCTTGTCATCTTCCCTGCTTCACAGGCACCGCATAAGTGATCTTTCTTGAACTTGACGCCCTCGATGCCTATGACATGCTTCTTCTTCACAAGGGTGTGGAGGTTCCTCATGCCAGCATGCCCAAGCCTCCGATGCCAAAGCCAGCATTCTAAAGCTTTTGCAAGAAGACATACTACGAGTTGTGGCCCTGCTGAGAAATCTACCACGTATAGATCATCTTTTCGATACCCTTCAAACAGTAGAGACTTGTCAGATTCCATTAGTACTAGGCAACGATATTTTCCAAACATTACGATCATGTTCAAATCGCAAAGCATTGAGATAGACATTAAGTTGAAGCCAAGGGATTCAACAAGCATGACTTTATCCATGTGTTGATCCTTTGAGATTGCAACTCTACCTAGACCCAATACCTTACTTTAACCAGTGTCAGCAAATGTGATGTGGCTCTTGTCGGATGGACGTAAGGTTGAGTCCATAAGAAGGCTTCTTTTGCCAGTCATGTGATTTGTACACCCACTGTCAATAATCCATTCTAAAGACTTTGAAGACGCTGGTGTCATACCCTACAGTGCAGTTAGGGGGATAGGCTTCACGAAGAGAATTGTGAAGCAAAAACATTTGACGAACTAGTGGGTTATGAAAACTTAGATCCAGATTAGGACTAATAGGGAGAGTAGCATGCGATTCAGGAACGAAGTACATAATGATGCCATTCGGGCATTTTATCTTGCGCCCTACAAGATTTTTAAGGTCCCCAGCAATAGCATCAGAAGATTTTGTTTTTCTGCTGGAGACCTTTCCCTGCAAAAGAGAGTTAAGCTTTCTTAACCACCCACATCTTTAAGGGTGGCTTAGAAGCAATAAGTCTAAGTGCAGCATCTGAGAATTTTGGCTTTGAAGCCTTAGCAAACAGTCTTGCAGGTGGACAATAATACTCATAGGAATAAGCAGAATAATTTTTGGTCATATGAACATGACGGTTCGATGAACCGCTCTCATATTCATATGCCTGAGTATGGTTTCCCTGCAAAACATTTGTGTTAGTGTGACTCAGGTGAGTCCTCTGTTTGTATGAAGCCTTTGGACTGTATGAAGCCTTTGGTCTGAGGTTTGTCTTCTTCAAGTGAGGTGTCATGAAGACATTCACAGGAAGATTTTCCAGACACTTTTTCGGAACCCAGATCTTCTTCATAGGCGGTCCATTCCTGCAGTTAGTACCAATGTACCTGGCAAACACTTCACCATTCTGATTCTTAAAAGTTTATAGTTTGCATCAAAGGATTCATCAATAATAATGGGGTTAGTACATGTGAAGCCAGATAAATTGGATGGATCTGCTGAAGGTTCCTTTGCAGCAACCCATGTGGTTTTGGGGTACTGCTCAGGTTTCTAGTAAGAGCCATCTGCATTTATTTTCCTTACGAACCCAACACCCTCTTTCCTAGGGTTTCGGTTCAGAATCTGCTTCTTGAGGACATCACATAATGTCTGATGTCCTTTAAGACTTTTGTACATCCCTGTTTCAAGCAATGTCTTCAACCTAGCATTCTCATCAGCAATAGCAGTGGTATCCTCAGCAGAGGGGTTAGTTACCACATCAACAGTTGAAGATATTGCAACAGCAGTAGCAGTGGAACATTCAGCAACAGAAGTAGCATTATCACGCTCAATGCATTTAAGGCATGGTGGTTCAAATCCTTCCTGAGCGGAGCTGATCTGTTCGGCGCGAAGTGATTCGTTTTCCTTCTGAAGATCTTCATGAGCCGCTCTCAATTTCTCAAGTTCTTGCTTCCTTTGAAGATAATCATAGGAATGCTTTTCATGAGTTGTTGAGAGAGTATCAAGACGATCTTCAAGTTCCTGATACTTAACGTGAAGATTTTTTATGTCTTCAATTAAGGATTCAGATCGAGTCATTTCAGCACCCAACAGATCATCGCTTCTGTCTAACAGTTTTTGAATATGTTCCATAGCTTTCTGTTGTTCAGTTGCAATTTTAGCAAGTGTTTTGTAGCTGGGTTTTGAATCACAGTCAGAGTCATCGTCACTAGACGTTTGATAGCGAGTAGTGTGTGTGTTTACCTTGGCACCGCGTGCCATGAAGCAGTAGGTAGGAGTGGAGTCGTTCTTGTCATTTGCATCAGTGTCGGTGATGAAGTCATTGTCTTCAGTGTTGAAGATGGACTTGGCGACGTATGCTGTAGCCAGACTCGCAATGCCAGAATCAGACTCCTCCTCAGATTCCACCTCTGCCTCCTCAGAAGCGGACTCCTCCTCTGAATCCATTTCCTTGCCAACAAACGCACGTGCCTTGCCAGATGAGCTCTTCTTGTGTGATGAAGACTTTGAGGAAGACTTGGAAGGAGACTTTGAGTATTTCTTCTTCTTCTTGTCGTCAGAATCATATTCCTTGCTCTTCTTCTTCCTTCTGTTCTCATTGTCCCACTGTGGACACTCAGAGATGAAGTGTCCAGTTTTCTTGCACTTGTGACATGTTTTCTTCTTGTAGTCATGAGCAGAAACTTCATCATTCCTTGAGCTTGATCGTGAAGATTTTTTGGAGCCTTTCTTCTTGGTGAATTTTTAGAACTTCTTCACTAGCATTGCAAGTTCCCTTCCAATGTCTTCAGGATCATCAGAACTGCTGTCAGATTCTTCTTCAGATGAGGAAACAGCTTTTGCCTTCAAGGCACGAGTTCGCCCATAGTTTGGACCGTAGATATCTCTTTTCTCAGAAAGCTGGAACTCATGTGTTGAGCCTCTCAAGTATGTCAGACGGATCGAGTGTCTTGAAATCAGGACGTTCTTGAATCATCAGGGCTAGGATGTTAAACGAACTATCAAGTGATCTCAGCAGCGTCTTGACGATTTCATGTTTGGTGATCTCAGTGGCGCCGAGGGCTTGAAGTTCATTTGTGATGTCAGTGAGCCGGTCAAATGTGTGCTGGACATTCTCATTGTCATTTCGCTTGAAGCGGTTGAAGAGGTTGCGAAGAACACTGATTCTCTGATCTCTCTGGGTTGAGATGCCTTCATTGACCTTAGAGAGCCAGTCCCAGACCAGCTTGGATGTCTTCAAGGCACTCACACGGCCATACTGTCCTTTTGTCAGATGACCACAGATGATATTTTTGGCAGTAGAGTCCAGTTGAGTGAACTTCTTGACATCAGCAGCAGTGACACCTTCTCCAGCCATGGGAACGCCGTTCTCGACGACATACCATAGGTCGACGTCAATGGCTTCAAGATGCATGCGCATCTTATTCTTCCAGTAGGGATATTCAGTTCCATCGAAGACGGGGCACGCAGCAGAGACTTTGATTATCCCTGCAGTCGACATAGCTAAAACTCCAGGTGGTTAAACCGAATCACACAGAACAAGGGAGCACCTTGCTCTGATACCAATTGAAAGTGCGTTATATGGACTAGAGGGGGGGGGTGAATAGGCGATTTTTATGAAAGTCTTCAAAACGTGGAAGTTATGAAGACAAACAGTAGAGATAAGCCTATCACTATGCAGTGGAAGTTAGATTACACTAGGCAAGCCATGGTCAAGTATTCAATAGAGTGAAAGCACAATCACAAGTAGTTGCAGTGTAATAAGGATCAGGTAGGAAGAAGTTATGAAGCCAAACAAATCATACAGTTACGTTGTCAAGACAAAAGGTATAGCAATCATGCACTGGCTTCACAATGAGTAACAGTAAGTAAAAGGAAGTGAACATGAAACCAGTGACTCGTTGAAGACAATGATGTGTTGGACCAGTTCCAGTTGCTGTGACAACTGTACGTCTGGTTGGAGCGGATAGGTATTTAAACCTTAGGACACACAGTCCCGGACACCTAGTCCTGAACACGCAGCTCAGGACACCAAGTCCTCACCGTATTCTCGTTGAGCTAAGGTCACTTAGTCCTCGCCCAATCACTCTGGTAAGTCTTCAAGGTAGACTCCCAAACCTTCACAGACTTCGTTCACTGGCAATCCACAATGTCTCTTGGATGCTCTGAACATGACGCCTAACCGTCTGGAGGATTCACAGTTCTCAAGTGTAATAAGTCTTCAGATCACACAGACAAGAAGACTTAAGTGATGCCCAATATTCTCTGGCTCTGGATGGTTAGGGCTTTTCTCCTCGCTAGGAATTTTCTCTCAAAGGCTTCGAGGTGGGTTGCTCTCAAACGACAAAAGCCGTGCACTGAAATCTGAGCAGCCATCCGTTTATGGTTGTAGGGGGTGGGCTATTTATAGCCACTTGGCAACCTCACCTGATTTGTCCGAAATGGCCCTGGGTCACTAAGGAACTGACACATGTCTCAACGATCAGATTTCGAACTCTCATGGCAACTTTACTTGGGCTACAAGCAAAGCTGACTTGTCTGGCTCTGGACAAGATTCGCTCTCATTGTCTTCACTCGAAGACATAGGTTTTTGGTTTAGGCATCACTTCAGTCATTCTGACTGGTTCTCCTGGACCCCACTTAACAGTACGGTGGTTCCTATGACTCAACACAAAAGAAAAAGAACTACGAAAGATCTTAGTCTTCGAGCTCCATAGGCTTCATAACGTGTCTTCTTTTGTCATAGTCTTCAATGTGAATATCTTCATATACCACCTTTGGCTTCAATGTCTTCATACATTTTTAGGGGTCATTTCTGGTAGTAAAACCGAATCAATGAGGGACTTCTACCTGTGTTATCCTGCAATTCTCACAAACACATTAGTCCCTCAACTAGGTTTGTCGTCAATACTCCAAAACCAACTAGGGGTGGCACTAGATGCACGTACACCAGGGCAGCCGCGGCCTTCAAGCCCGCTATTAAACCTTCATACTCCGCTATGTTGTTGGAGACCTTTTCACCTTGCTGGAAACAGAGCTACACGGCGTAATAGAGCTTGTCCTGAGCGGGCGATATAAGCACTGCCCCAGCCCCAGCGCCATGCCTGGAGAACGCCCCATCGAAGTACATGACCCAGCCTTCTAGCGCCTCACTTCCCGGGGACAGGGACCGATCCTCGTCGGCCTTCAGGCCTGGCGCCTCCGTCCATTCTGCCACAAAATCCGCCAACGCTGCTCCCTTGATGACTCTGGTCGTGCTGAATTCGAGCTGAAACGCTTGCAGTTCTATGTTCCACTCAGCGACCCTTCCAGCTGAATTAGGGCTCCTGAGTACTCTCTCTAGGGGGTATGATGAGACGACCTTGATGGGGTGACCCTGAAAATAGTGTCGCAGCTTGCGCGAGGCCACCAGTAGCGCGAGGAGGAGTTTCTGAGGCATGGGGTACCGTGCCCTTGCATCCCGCAACATCATGCTGATGAAGTACACCGGGAGCTCAACGAGATGGAGTGCGTCAGTGCTGGTGGCTCTCTTCGGAGACCGTGGTGCCTCTTGAGGCAATGAGGCCTCCTGAGACTGGCCATTTGGAAGAGGGGCTTCTTCCGCCTCTGGTGCGCCCCTCTGCGGCGGCTGATCCTCCTCAGCCGCGGTGGCGGTTTCTGTAGGCCTTCCTTGTCCCTGTTCTGCCTTATCCCGGGCTGCTGCCGCGGTTTTGATTCGGCGCTCCTCTCTGACTGCCGCCAAGGCTGCGCTGGCGGAGTAGGGAGTGGCGGCGAGATAAAGCACCAGGGGCTCTTGAGGGCGCGGAGCCACCATGACCGGTGGGCGGGTCAGGTATCTCTTGAGATCCTGGAACGCCTTGTCGGCCTCTTCAGTCCACTCGAAGGGCCCCTTTTTCTTCATTAGCTGGAAGAAGGGCAGTGCTCGTTCCCCCAACTTGGAGATGAAGCGCCCTAGCGCGGTCACGCGCCCCGTGAGCTTCTGCATTTCTCTGAGGGTCTTTGGCGGGCTCATGTCTTCCACCGCCTTGACCTTCTCCGGGTTAGCCTCGATGCCTTGGTGGGACACGAGGAAACCCAAGAGCTTGCCCGAGGGGACTCCAAACACACACTTCTCTGGGTTGAGCCATAGGTTCACTGCGTTGAGGCTCGCGAAGGTTTCCTCCAAGTCTTGTATCAAGGTCCTGGCCTCCCGAGACTTTACCACAATGTCATCGACGTAAGCTTCAACATTCTTCCTGAGCTGCGGGCCCAAGGTGATGTGCATCAGCCGCTGGAAGGTCGCCCCTGCGTTACGCAGCCCGAATGGCATGCATGTGTAGTAGTACACCCCACATGGGGTCAGGAAGGCTGTCTTCTCGACGTCTTCTACCGCCATCTTGATCTGGTGATACCCAGAGAAGGCATCCAAGAAGCATAACAGGTCGCATTCCGCAGTGGAATCGACGATCTGGTCAATGCGGGGGAGCGGGAACGGATCTTGCGGGCATGCTTTGTTGAGGTTGGTGAATTCGACACACATGCGCTCCTTCCCTCCCTTCTTTGGCACAACGACAGGGTTGGCCAACCAATCCGGGTACCAGGCCTCGTGAATGACCCCAGCGGCTTCTAATTTGCGGGTCTCTTGGACGATGAAGGCCTGCTTTTCTGTGGACTGCCGCCTTGCCTTCTGCTTCACAGGGCGCACGTTGGGGCACACGTTGAGGTGATGCTCGATTACACTCCTAGGGATCCCTGCGAACTGGTCAGGCTCCCAAGCGAATACCTTCTTGTTTGCGCGCAGGAACCCGACCAGGGCCTTCTCCGGCTCGGGTTTGAGGTGGGCGCCTATGGTGAAAGTGGCGTTGGTAGATCCGTCCTCATCGACGGGTATCTGCTTGGTTTCTGCCTTGTCTTGGGTGAACAACTATTTCTTCTTGGAGGGTGCAGCCCCCTTGGGCCCGGGGGTCTCCATGTTGGCGGGCTGTGCCAACGCCGCCGTCTTGAAGGCGAGCTTGAGCACCCGCAACACATCCCGGTGTCCCCGTGCACAGTGAGGACACCGCTACTCCCGGGCATCTTCATGAGGTTGTACGTCGGGTGCGTCACGGCCATGAACTGGGCCAGCGCTGGGTAGCCGAGGATGGCGTTGTAGGGGAGGCCGATGGGGGTGATGTCGAAGTTGACCAGCTCCGTGCGGAAGTTGTTGTAGGTGCCGAAGGTTACTGGGAGCCGGATCTGTCCCAAGGAGCTGGACGACTTGCCCCCAACGCCTGAGAAGGGCCGGCTGGGTTGCAGCCGTTCCAGGGGTATGCAGAGGAGGTTGAAGGCCTCGACCAAGAGCATGCTGAGGCCCGCACCGCCATCAATGAGGGTTCTGGTGACGGCCACCTGGTAGATGGTGGGGGTGCACAGCATGGGGAGCGCACCCGAGCAGGCCGAGTTGGAGGGGTGGTCCTCTGAGCTGAAGGTCAGGCCGGTCTCGGGCGCCGCCCGGTCCAGGGGAGCCCCCTGCCGCGTGGAAGCGGCGCTGACCCGGCGGATGAACGGCTTGACGTGGTGACTTGTAGGCGGCGCCTGCGAGCCGCCCAAGAGGGCCGTGACGAGCGGGGGTGTTGGTGCAGCGCAATGGGCGGGGGAGAGGTTGCGGGGCTCCATGGGCATGCGGAGCGCGCGGGACGAAGAACCAGCTGGGGTGAGCGAGGGAGTTGCGGTGCGGCCATCTTGCCGCACGAACGGATGCTGGGACGACGCTCGCTGCTCGTCCCCCGCCGGGCCGGTGGCGGCGTTGACGACAGGCGACGGGGAACGGCGAGGACGCCCGCCGACAGGGGCCGTCTGGGCGACGCGGGAAGCGAGCGCGGCCCGGCGCTTGGCGCGGGCCCGACGAGCGTCAGACATGGGCGTGATGGTCGGATGAGAACGGGGTGGTGGAAGACGGATCCCGGCGCACCCCTACCTGGCGCGCCAAATGTCAGATTTCGGGTTCCGGCAGACCCTTGAGGTTCGAACACTGGGGTGCGCGCGGAGATTTCGCCTCCTACCTTCCTGCACCCCTCCGCCTTGCTAGGATCCGAACTAAGGAAAGAATAAATCAAGAGACACATGGTTTATACTGGTTCGGGCCACCATTGTGGTGTAATACCCTACTCCAGTGTGTGGTGTGGTGGATTGCCTCTTGGGCTGATGATGATGAACAATACAAGGAAGAACAGCCTCGCGAGGGTCTATTCTTGGCTGGGGCGATGAACTATTGGGAGGAGCTCAGTCACCTTTCTCTCTCTCTCTTTCCGATCTTTTCTATCCTTCCAACCCTCTGGCTCGGCTCTCTCGCTTCGTTGCCCCTCAGCCCCCTTGGCTCTGTGGGTGGCTGGTCCTATTTATAGAGGCCCTGGTCCTCTTCCCAAATATCGAGCGGGAAGGGAGCCAACAATGGCGGGCTAATTTGAAGGGGGACAGCTAGTATCAACTATCCTGACAAAAGTAGTCTTCGCCTGCGCAAAGCTCTGGTGATGACGCCGTCTTGGGCTCCACGGTGACCTCCGTCTCGTAGTCCTCCTGGTCTTGGTCTCATTGCACCAAAATGGCAACCTTTGCCTGATGCCTCGGTACTCTGCGGCTGCGCTTGCCCCCTTTGCACCAAAGAGGAAGGGGGGACACTGTGCGGGCTGGCACCCGCCTGGCGCCCTCGGTCGACATGGCTTGCGTCACGGGCACCTCGTGAGGTACCCCGCCTTGATCTCTCCGCCTCCTCGTGAGCCAGCCTGACGAGGCCGTGCCTGAGGAAGCTCCGCGTCATCCGCCCCGCGAGGCTTGGCCCCTCGCGAGGGTCTTGGGTTCGTGTTGTTGAAGATGGGCCGCGCTGGGCCCCCCTTTGAGCCACGCCGCAGGCCGCAGGCAGGCAAGTCTGGGGACCCCCGTTCCCAGAATGCCGACAAGAGCTGCTTCATTTTCTCTGAAAGAAATGTACTCAAGTTAGATAGAAGAACGAGGAGATGACTAGTGAGTCGACCAAGATAAACAATCGACCAGTTGTTACCTTCCATATCGGCTGTCTCATCTTTGGCCTTCTGCAAGTTCTGCTTAGCCAGCTCCAAGTCAAGATTGAGTTGTCTCTGCTTCTCGATTAGGAGATGAGCTCACAGGATTTCTGAAGTCAATAAATGTTACATCAGTGAACAGAATCAAAAGTTATTCACTCCCGAGTGTTCTCAGAATACTGCCGAATCAAACATTCAACAGTAGTCTCGGGGACTACACCCAGTGGGTGCACTTAGCATGCACCCACTCGTTCAAGTTACACTCGACATGATCCATTCAGAACGAGTGACAAAGTTATGATTACCAGACCATAGCCGACTGCCCACAGTCAGCTATGATCTCGGGGACTACACCCAGTGGGTGCACTTATCGTGCCCCCACTGGTTCAAAGACTCAACCAACACAATCTAGTCGACTCACGAAGCAAAGACTATTCAGCAGTACTATTCAGCAATGAATTAAACACCCACTGGGTGTACAAATGCAAAAAGCAGACTAACGAAAAGATGTACAAGGAAAATTTTCGGGTAGCATATCCTAACAGAACAAACGACAAGCTAAGAGTTCAGTCGGTAATAACCCAACCTGGACGTTGCTCCGAAGAGCTGAGATGGCATCATAAGGAGCTTGACTGGCCCCTCGAACCACCTTCATCTGCTCCATCATGATGCCTGCCTGGCGTATGGCCTCCTTGGCCGCACCCACATGGTCCTCCGTGACGCGATACGTAGTGAAGATTGGAGACGGTGTATCGGCTGGGATCTGAGCAGTTGACACAGAAGGCTGAGCACTCGACAATGGTACGACAAAAGTCACAGAAGTTCGGTTGGCATCGCCGGTCTCCTGGATCACCGGCTCCGTCACTAGCGTCGACTGGGGCACCTTGCCAGTTGATGCCTTCTTACTCCTCCTGGGGCTCAGCGGCACATCCTCGTTGTCATCTGGAAGATCAATGACATTGGGAGGAGCTGCAAAAAAGAATTAATCATCAGAATTCAGTCGATCAACAAAATGGCTGAGAAAGAAAAGACAAGTTTGCAAAAGTCATACCCGGGTTAGAAGTGACCGTGTCTTCCACATCCTCGCCATCATCCCTGTAAGCAGAAGTCCCAAAAGTAGCAGCTCTGCAAGTTTCAAGATTCACTCGGACAAATGAAAAAGAGAGTCAACAACACAAGTCCTTAATCGAAAAGTGGGGACAAGATGCTTACGTAGATGCGATGGGGACGTCGATCTTGATCTTGGGCAGGGTCTTCCGAGGCTTTGGTTCTGCAACTTTTGGCTGCTTTGGAGCCTTCTCAGTCGGCACAGGGGAAGAGGTCCGAGTGCGCTTGGAAGTCTGTCCGGTCGGCTTAGCTACTTTGCCATGGATACTTGTTGGGTCGTTCTTATGTTTGGAACGCTTCTCGTTGCAAGGTGGTGACTCGGCTTCTTCACCACTGCTCGAGTCCTCGCTTTCCTCCTCCTCTTCTCCTCCATCAGACTGCCAATCCATGCTTTCGCCTCCGCTTTCTTCTCCTTCCTGGTACTGCTCTTGCTCCCCGTTCGGCATTGAGTATGTCTCCGTATAAACCTGCGAAGCAAAAGATGTGACCAAAGGATGGTCGAGTCAGTAAACAACTACAAGTCAGAATGAAAAACACTCGGAGATAAGCGACAGACCTTGTCTGGTTAGTTGTTGGTGTCCAATGGTAAAACTCTTCGGGACCCCTAGGGTTATCCTTGTTCCCAGTTATGCTTTGACCCACTGTGCTACCGTCTTCTCATCAACGTCCTCCGGGTGGATCCGAGTGGAATCTTCAATCCCCAAGTACATGCACATGGAGTGATCACGAGCCTAGAGGGGTTGAATACGTCGACTCAGGAATACCTCGAGCAGATCCATACCACTCACACCCTCATGGATCAGCTGAACTACTCGCTCCATCAACATGGACACCTCCACCTTCTCCACTGGAGTCACTCTCAAGGAAATAGGTTTCTGGACTCGCGCCAAGGAAAAGGGGGGAGACCAGTCGAATGACCAGGGGTCGACTTGTCTTTTGCAATAAAACCAAGTCGACTGCCACCCTCTAACCGAGTCAGGGAGAGTCATCGCAGGAAAAGCACTCTTCCCCCTCATCTGGATACCTAAGCCCCGACACATCTGGATCACCTGGGTTTTCTTGTCACTCAGGTTGGCCTTTTTCACAGTCTGCGAGTGGCATGTGAAGATGTGCTTAAATAGACCCCAGTGCGGTCGGCAGCCTAGAAAATTCTCACACAAGGAGACATAGGTCGCAAGGTACATGATTGTGTTGGGAGAGAAATGGTGGAGTTGGGCTCCGAAGAAGTTCAAGAATGCACGGAAAAAGGGATATGGGGGCAAAGAAAAACCGCGGTCATGATGAGTGGCGAGTAAGACACACTCACCCTCCTAAGGCTGTGGCTCAGTTTCATCCCCCGGGAGCCTCCAGGAATCATGCTCAATCAGCCCGCTCTCGGCCAGGTCTTGCAAGTCATCTAGCACGATTGTGGATCGGATCCAGTCGCCCTGAACCCAACCGCGTGGCAAACCAGATCTCGACGACGACCCCCTCCTGTCGGTCTTCTTGCCCTTCCCTTTCGCCGCTCCCTTCTTTGCGCGCTCCAGCACCGTCGTCTTGTCCTTCGCCATCACAGCAAGGGGCGCACGGGCGGGAGGCGGCATCGAGGGCAGAAGCGGTAACGATGGAGAAGTAGAGGAGGAAGAAGGAGAAATTGAGGCGCACTGTGCAAAATTCCCCAACCCAACGTCTTATATGGAGTCATTTCCGAGTGACTGGCGACTGGGCCCGGGCAATCATGTCAAATCCGGCAATTGTCGCTCGCTCAGTACGTGGCGAAAAAGGTGGCATGGTGATCGAGGCACCCCTGCCTAATCCATCCCAATTACTGCGGCCTCCTCCATCCCGCGTGCTTCCCAAAATTTCGAATCCCGCAAGATCCGGGAACTGCAGAGCAACATGTTAGACTGAACATTTATTTCATATCAACACTCGAAGCCTATCAGCAAAAGTTCACTCGACTACTTTAGAATGGATCAAGGCAACTGAAAATGAAGTCAAAGTTGTCGCATAACTCATTAGTCTAAGGAAAATACATCCGCAGCATGTAACAGAGTCAGGATCAACTTCCACTCCCATTTCCACTCGAACCCTAAACCATTCGGGGGCTAATGATGAAGACATGTACATAGGGTAGGGTCATAGGCCTGACCTAGACACCCTCACCAAGGACATTGGCCTAAAGTCGTAAGCATTCGAGGGATACCATCATTCACTCGACCATAAACACTCCACTCGGAAGATTCAAGTTCACTCGACCAAGGAATACTCACTCGACCGCGACAAGAATCACGCGACAGCTAGAAGATCTAAGATCACTCTGTATGGCAACGGTCCGGCGTTACCTTATAGACTTAATAGTCATTCATGTATCTTTATTGCTGACATTATCAGTAACGCCCATCTTTATGTACCTTAAACCCTGTGTAATTGAGGACTGGAGGGGTCCGGCGAACTCTATATAAGCCACCCCCTCCTCTGGCACAAGGGTCACACCCCCTGTAACTTCATGCATATTCCAATCGACCGAGCCTCCGGGCACCAAGACGTAGGGCTGTTTCTTCCTCCGCGAAGGGCCTGAACTCGTACATCCTGCATGCACAATCTCACCATGGCTAGGATCTTGCCTCTACATTCTTACCCCCTACTTTACTGTCAGACTTAGAACCACGACACCCCCCAGAAAGTTCATGGGCCTTCACAGGCCTTAGTGGAAAGGAGAGGAGGGCCACAAGGGAGGCCACCCATGGCCAGTCCGAATTGGACTAGGGAGGGGGCGGCGCCCCATCTTTCCTTCTCTCCTCTTCCTCCTTACCTCTTTCTCCCTCCCTTGGAAGGAAGGGGACTCCAACTAGGATTGGGAATCCTAGTTGAACTCCCCATGGCGCGCGCCCCCCTTGGCCGGCCTCCTCCTCCCTTCCTTTATATACGTGGGAGGGGGGCACCCCAAAGGGACACCAAGTCTTCTCTTAGCCGTGTGCGGTGCCCCCCTCCACAGTTACACACCTCGGTCATATCGTCGTAGGTCTTAGGCGAAGCCCTGCGCCAGTAACTTCATCATCACCGTCGCCACTGAAGGAAATAGGCCCTAGAGGCAATAATAAAGTTATTATTTATTTCCTTATATCATGATAAATGTTTATTATTCATGCTAGAATTGTATTAACCAGAAAATTAGTACATGTGTGAATACATAGACAACCAAAGTGTCACTAGTATGCCTCTACTTGACTAGCTCGTTGAATCAAAGATGGTTAAGTTTCCTAGCCATAGACATGAGTTGTCATTTGATTAACGAGATCACATCATTAGAGAATGATGTGATTGACTTGACCCATTTCGTTAGCTTAGCACTTGATCGTTTTAGTTTACTGCTATTGCTTTCTTCATGACTTATACATGTTCCTATGACTATGAGATTATGCAACTCCAGATTACCGGAGGAACACTTTGTGTGCTACCAAACGTCACAACGTAATTGTGTGATTATAAAGGTGCTCTACAGGTGTCTCCAATGGTACTTGTTGAGTTCGCATGAATCGAGATTAGTATTTGTCACTCCGATTGTCTGAGAGGTATCGCTGGGCCCTCTCGGTAATCCACATCACTACAAGCCTTGCAAGCAATATGACTAATGAGTTAGTTACGGGTTGATGCATTACGGAACGAGTAAAAAGACTTGCCGATAACGAGATTAAACTAGGTATTGGGATACCGATGATCAAACCTCGGACAAGTAACATACCGATGACAAAGGGAACAACGAATATTGTTATGTGGTTCGACCGATAAAGATCTTCATAGAATATGTAGGAGCCAATATGGGCATCCCGGTTCCGCTATTGGTTATTGACCAGAGAAGTGTCTCGGTCATGTATACATAGTTCTCGAACCCGTAGGGTCCGCATGCTTAACGTTCGTTGACGAGATAGTATTTATGAGTTATGTATGTGTAACGCCCCATATGTAACCTGCCATATTTGTATTCCAACTCTTGCCATTTTCGGCACTAAGTTATGAGATTGCTCGTTGTTGGGTTCTTGTCTTCGTGTTGCTTTTGTCTTTGTCATGCATCTCATATCATGTCATCATCTGCATCGCATTTGCATACGTGTTCGTCTCATGCATCGAGCATTTTCCCCGTTGTCCGTTTTGCATTCCGGCGCTCCTATGTCCTCCGGTGTCCCCTTTTACCTCTTTTCGTGTGCGGGTGTTAGACGTTTTCGGATTGGACCGAGATTTGCCAAGCAGCCTTGGTTTACTACCGGTAGACCGCCTGTCAAGTTTCGTGCCATTTGGACATCGTTTGATACTCCAACGGTTAACCGAGGAACCGAAAAGGCCTCATGTGTGTTGCAGCCCAACAGCTCTCCAAGGTGGCCCAAATCACAGCTAAACCCCCTCCATCATCTCGGTCGTTCGATCACGAACGCGTGGACGCAAACCGTGCTCAATTTGGAGCCTCCTAGCTCCCTCTACCTATAAAAAGGCTTCTCCCCCGAAATTTTCGGATCAAACCCTAGCCCCACCCTCTCCTCGCGCCGTCGGACACAAACCACCAGGCCGGACGTGTCCGCCCGGCTCTGCCCGACGAACCCTGCTCCGCCATGTGGCCCGCCGCCGCCTCCAGCACCGCCGGCCCGCCGAGCCCAGGGCGGGCCCCCGAGGCCAGGTCGCCGCCGCCACTCGCCCGAGGCGAGCGCCCCTCGCCGCGCCGCCGCCCGCTTCGCCCCGCCGCCGTGCCGCCTCCCCGCCGTGACCGTCGCCCAGCTCCACCGCCCCTCGCCGCTGCTCCGGCCGCCGTCGCACCGCCGCGCCACCGCCCGGCTTTGTGGCTCGCCGCCGTCGCCGCCACGCTACTCCGGCCTCCCACCGCCTCCATCCTCATGGCCGGCGTGCGACACCACCAAGTCCGACGAGCTCCCCTCCGACTCCGGTGACCTCGAGCTGATTCCGGCAAACTCCGATCCGCGTGGAGATCCAGATACAGATTCGGTTTATGGTTGACTTTTTCCCTAGTCCCAGTAATTTTTGCATTTTTCATCATGTCATAATTCTGCATCCGTGGCTCCGTTTTGGGCATGTAGCATATCAAATTGTTCGTCTCGACGAGTACTTCATTTCATTCCATTGCACCATGTTCATTTGAGCTCATCTTGATGCCCTAAATTCTGTTGCAAGAGTGATATGTTCACAAGGTTGCCTTTGTATTTTCTGATCCCTTTTGGCTTATGGTCAGTCAGGGACTTCTGTTGTATGCTTTGAGTAGCTTCATGCCATGCCTTGCTTTGCCATGATATGTTCCTGTAGCATGTTGTTATCTTTCTCTAAACATTGCTTCCTGATGTTAAATTCCGGACATGTTAATTTCACCAAGTCTGTAACCTGATATCTTTTGCAGTTTTGCCTTGCTTGTCTGAACCTGCTATTGAGTGAATTTGCTGTAGCTCAGTGTTCATCTTTTGTCAAGCATCTTGAGTGGATCCCTACCATGTGATTTTTTGTCATGTTAGAGTTTTGTAGCTTGTTGTTCTTGATGCTTTTAGATGGCCTCGTGTTGTTAATCACAGATCGGTGCCATATTTGTTTTGCTTGCCATTTGCAAACCGTGCATCCGATTCTGGTGATCTTTATATCGATTTTGACCGAAATCATCTCATCTTTCCTGTGGCGCTCTTGGTTTTCCAAGTTGAGGCCAGGTTCAATCTTTCCTTTCCAAAACATGCATATGCATCGTTTATCGCATCCCGCATATCATGCCATGTTTTGCATCATGCTGCTTGTGCATTGCACCGTGGTTGATTGTGTCTCCCTTTTCTTGTGTTCTTGATTTGGGTAGAGCCGGGAGACGAGTACGTGTTCGAGGAACCCGTTGAGTACGCTTACGAGGATCAAGCTAATGTCAACTCGGAGAATTTTGCAGGCAAGATGACCATACCCTCGAAATCACTTCTATCTTTGCTTGCTAGATGCTCGCTCTTTTGCTATGCCTACGCTACGATAGCTACCACTTGCTTATCATGCCTCCCATATTGCCATGTCAAACCTCTAACCCACCTTGTCCTAGCAAACCATTGTTTGGCTATGTTACCGCTTTGCTCAGCCCCTCTTATAGCGTTGCTAGTTGCAGGTGAAGATTGGAGTTTGTTCCTTGTTGGAACATGTTTATTATTGGGATATCATTATTATATCTTGTCTATTTTAATGCATCTATATACTTGGTAAAGGGTGGAAGGCTCGGCCTTATGCCTGGTGTTTTGTTCCACTCTTGCCGCCCTAGTTTCCGTCATGCCGGTGTTATGTTCCTTGATTTTGCGTTCCTCACATGGTTGGGTTAGAATGGGAACCCCTTGACAGTTCGCCTTGAATAAAACTCCTCCAGCAAGGCCCAACCTTGGTTTTACCATTCGCCACCTAGCCTTTTTCTTACTTGGGTTCCGCGGACTCAAGGGTCATCTTTATTTTAAACCCCTGGGCCAGTGCTCCTCTGAGTGTTGGTCCAAAATAGAGCCCTTTGCAGCGCCCCCTCGGGGAAACTCGAGGTTTGGTTTTAGTTGTACGGAGCGCTCATCCGGTGTTCCCTGAGAACGAGATATGTGCAACTCCTATCGGGATTTGTCGGCACAGCGGGTGGTCTTGCTGGACTTGTTTTACCATTGTCGAGATGTCTTGTAACCGGGATTCTGAGGCTGATCGGATTGTCTTGGGAGAAGGAATATCCTTCGTTGACCGTGAGAGCTTGTGATGGGCTAAGTTGGGACACCCCTGCAGGGATTTGATCTTTCGAAAGCCGTGCCCGCGGTTATGTGCAGATGGGAATTTGTTAATGTCCGGTTGTAGAAAATCTGAATCTTAACTTAATTAAAATGAATCAACAGAGTGTGTGGCCGTGATGGTCTCTTTTCGGCAGAGTCCGGGAAGAGAACACGGTCTCGGGTTATGCTTGAACGTAGGTTGTTCTAGGATCACTTCTTGATCATAGTTTCTCGACCGCGCCTTGCCTTCTCTTCTCGCTCTCATTTGCGTATGTTAGCCACCATATATGCTAGTGCTTGCTGCAGCTCCACCTCAGACCCCTTTTTACCTACCTATAAGCTTAAATAGTCTTGATCGCGAGGGTGTGAGATTGCTGAGTCCCCGTAACTCACAGATTACTTCCAAAACCAGATGGAGGGACCGATGATACCGCTCCAGGAGATTCGACTGAGCTCAAGTGGGAGTTCGATGAGGACTCAGGACGATACTACATTTTCTTTTCGGACGATCAATAGTGGTGCCTAGTTGGGTCGATCGGGGACATTATGCATTTGGGGTTGTCCTTATTTTGGTTCCATAGTCGGACCTTGATTGTATCTGGATGATTGTAATGATAAATTTATGCATTGTGTGATGTGGCGATTGTAAGCCAACTATGTATTGCTTTCCTTATTCAGTACATGGGTTGTGTGAAGATTACCCCCCTTGCGACATTGCTTACAATGAGGTTATGCCTCTAAGTCGTGCTTCGACACATGGGAGATATAGCCGCATCGTGGGCGTTACAAGTTGGTAATTAGAGCCTTCCCCGACTTAGAAGCCCCCTGCTTGATCGGCTGGCGTTGTTGAGTCTAGAAAAATGTTTTGAGTCATTTAGGATTATATATATCGGAGAGTAGGATTCTTTTTACTCCTCAGTCCCTTTGTCGCTCTGGTGAGGCATCCTGATGTACAGTTTTGACTCTTCTCTTCTCAAATTTCACTATAAAAAATTAGGATCACACGGGTATCTTGGAATCGTTTCGATGGTTTTGTGACGAGAACATTGTTCTTGGTGCCTCCTGACATTTAGGGGTTGTGGCAGTGTCCCGGGGAGTTGAGCTCCAAGGTGTTGTCGTCACAATTTTATCGTTGCAGTTCTGGAATACCTGAGTTTCGCCGACATCGAAAATCTCTTTTATGCAGTTGTTGGTGAGATAACCTTGACGCCACCCAGTACTGGGGCGGGAGTTCGGGAGTATTGCCATAACTCGTATAACGGATCCTTTTCGAAGGTTGACGTAAATGATTTCCTAAGGTTTCTTGGTTATATGTTGAAGGATGGATACAGCTGGATGTAGGATTTGCTAGATTTGGGTGAGATATTATGCTTCCCCTGTATCCCCAACACCTGATTGCATAACCGGGAAAATTTCGAGAGTTTCATAGGTGGGAATTCTTGTAGCTATAGTATTTCTTCCGCAAATATTTGGTTTGTGATTGGGTAATCCTCACCAAGTATTTGTTCATGTCCGTACCTTGTTCTTTTATTCATCTACCTCTATCTAAGTGGCTTCTCAATTTATGGAAGTGTGACCATTTCAATTGGAATTTATTCATTCATTTTGTTCGGATGTTAAGACTTTATGTTGCAATTTCGATCCATTTGATTCAGCTTGAATATATGTCTGTCAAGATGCTAACGGATGTCACCCTCTTCAGGATGGCTCCTCCAACGTGTCAGAATCCTGAACCGCCACCACCACCTCCACCTCCGGAGGCATGGCAAGCTGTGATGGCCGCTACCAATGCCAACACGTAGATGCTCATGCAACACTTGCACGAGTGCAACCAAGGAAAATCAAGGCCATGGCAACAATCAAAATCAGTTTGCTACACTCAACCAGTTCCTCACAAACCAGCCAAAGACCTTCAGTAACTGTGTCGAGGCAACAGACGCTGATGATTGGCTCGTGGGTATCTGCAAGCATTTCGAGTGCAGCAACGTCAGGCCTGAGGACTTTGTCAAGTTTGCCTCGTTCCAACTCAAAGACCAAGCTGCTGAGTGGTATCAGCAATACAAAGATTCCAGAGGAGGTCGTGTGATTACCTGGGATGAATTCCGTCAAGACTTGAAAGCTCATCACATTCCTCAGAGTGTTTTTGAGAGCAAGCGTGAGGAGTTCCGCAATCTGAATCAAGGGAGCTTGTCTGTTTACCAGTATAACATCATGTTCCAGAAGCTCGCCCATTTTGCTAAGCAAGACGTCCCTGATGAGAAGAGCATGATTTATCAGTTCAGAGGTGGTCTCAGAGAAGATCTCCAACTAGCTCTTATGCTTTTTGAGCCACAGAAGTACGATGAGTTCTACAATATGGCACTGAAACAAGAGACTGCTCAACTCAAGTGCGATGCTTCCAAGAAACGAGTCAGGGATGCAACTCCTTCTTCCTCAACTCAAGTGGTAACTAAGCAGCAAAAGTATTGGTTGCCTCCTCCTCCATTCCGTCAGCCTTATCAGCAGAAGAGAAAAGGTGGCAATGGATCTTCCCCCCCCCCCAACCCAGGCTTTCAGAAAAAGACTTCGTCTCATGCTCCAAGATCAAGTGCTCCGTATCACCGTCCTCTCTCGGAGGTCACATGCAACAAGTGTCAGCAGAAGGGTCACTATGCCAACAAATGCTTCAATCAGAGGCGTCTTCCTCCTCCTCCTCCTCCCCCTGTGAGATCTGCCAGCACTGCAGTGGTCAAGCATAATCCCAAGTTTGCAAAGGTCAACATGATGAACGCAGCTCAGGCAGAGGACTCGTCAGATGTGATTATGGGTAACCTTCTTGTTAACGATATTCCTGCAAAAGTTCTTTTTGACACTGGTGCATCGCATTGTTTCATCTCGAGACCATTTGCATCTAAGCATGAGTTTGCTTTCCAAGATTTGCATAGGCCGTTAGCAGTTGTCTCACCGGGTAAATGCTTGCACGCAAGCTACATGGTTCCCGATGTTACTATCACGTTGGGCGACTATAAGTTTCTGTCTTCTCCAATGGTCCTTGGTAACTCGGATATTGATCTTATTCTCGGAATAGACTGGCTTTCTAAGCACAAGGCTCAGCTTGATTGTGCTTCCAGGCAAATTCAATTGACACATTCGTCTAAGGATGTAATCGTCTTTGCCGCTCGGGATGATACCATTCGACTGTTTTCTCTCAATGAGAAGGGCGAGCTGGATGCCATCTCTCAGATTCCAGTCGTTTGTGAATATCAAGACGTCTTTCAGAAGAGCTTCTAGGAATGCCTCCTCACCCGCCAGTTGAATTCGTCATCGATCTTGAGCCTGGCACGGAACCTGTTTGCAAACGTCCTTACAAGCTTGGACCTGAAGAGTTGAAGGAGCTGAAGAAGCAACTCGATATTCAAGAGCGTATGGGTCTCATCCGACCAAGTTCTTCTCCATGGGGTTGTGGTGTTCTTTTTATCAAGAAGAAGGATGGAACGGACCGACTTTGTGTCGACTACCGTCCATTGAACAAGAAGACCATAAAGAACAAGTACCCACTTCCCAACATCAACGAGCTTTTCGAACAACTCAAAGGTGCTCAAGTATTCTCCAAGCTTGACCTCCGCATGGGCTATCATCAGATTCGCATTCGTGAAGAAGATATTCCCAAGACAACATTCAGAACAAGCAATGGTTCATATGAATACACTGTCATGTCTTTCGGCCTTGTCAACGTTCCTCCAACATTCTGTCGCATGATGAACTTCATCTTCAACGCCTACACAAATGACTTCGTCTTGGTCTACCTCGATGACATTCTGGTCTTTTCCAAGAATAAGGAGGATCATACAAGCATTTGAGATTGGTGCTGGATAAACTCAGAGAACATCAGTTCTATGCGAAGTTTTCAAAGTGCAAGTTTTGGCTCGATGAGGTTCTATACCTTGGCCATATCATATCCGCCAAGGGCATAGCTGTTAATCCTGAGAAGGTGTCTGCAATTGTGAATTGGGAACCGCCTCAGAACGTGAAGCAACTCCGCAGCTTCCTTGGGCTCGCAAGCTATTGTCGAAGGTTCGTTGAGAACTTCTCTAAGATTGCGAAGCCTCTTTCCAACCTTCTCCAGAAGCATGTGAAGTATGTCTGGTCGCCTGAATGTGACATCGCTTTCAACACCCTGAAAGAGAAGTTAGTCACTGCTCCAGTTCTGACTCCTCCTGATGAATCCAAACCTTTCAAGGTCTTCTGTGATGCTTCCCTTCAAGGTCTCGGTGCAGTGTTGATGCAGGAGAAGAAAGTTGTGGCCTATACCTCTCGCTAGTTGAAGCCCAACGAAAAGAACTACCCCACTCATGACCTCGAGTTGGCGGCAGTTGTCCATGCTCTTTTAACTTGGAGACATCTCTTATTGGGACGAAAAGTGGACATCTTCACTGATCATAAGAGCCTCAAGTACATCTTCACTCAGCCAAACCTCAACCTCAGGCAGACTCGTTGGGTCGAAATGATTCAAGAGTATAATCCGAGTATTGAATATACTCCAGGCAAGGCAAATGTCATTGCTGACGCATTGAGTAGGAAGGCTTACTGCAACAGTTTGATTATAAAGCCCTACCAACCAGAGCTTTGTGAAGCTTTCCGCAAGCTTAATCTCCAAGTTGTTCCTCAAGGATTCCTTGCCAACCTCCAAGTCTCTCCTACTTTGGAAGATCAGATTCGTGAGGCTCAACTTCTTGATGCTGTGGTGAACAAGGTGAAGATTGGGATTGCCAAGAGTCAACCCAAGTACAAGTGCTATCGTCTTGATGACAAGGATACTCTATTCTTCGAGGATCGCGTTGTTGTTCCTAAAGGTGACCTTCGTAAAGTCATTACGAACGAGGCTCACAATTCACTCCTCTCTATTCACCCTGGTAGTACAAATATGTACCATGACCTCAAGCAGTCGTATTGGTGGACTCGAATGAAGCGCGAGATTGCTCAGTTCATGAATGAATGTGATGTCTGCAGAAGAGTGAAAGCAGAACACCAACGACCAGCTGGTCTCCTCCAACCTCTTGCCTTTCCAGAATGGAAGTATGACCATATTGAGATGGACTTCGTGACTGGATTTCCCAAGTCCAAGCGTGGCAATGATGCTATCTTCATTGTCATCGACAAGCTCACTAAAGTGGCCCATTTTCTTCCTATAAAAGAATCTATCACAGAAGCTCAGTTGGCAGAGCTATATACCTCCAGGATTGTCTCTCTGCACGGCATTCCGCAGTTGATATCTTGAGATCGTGGTAGCATCTTCACTTCTAAGTTCTGGGATTCTTTTCAGAAGGCCATGGGCACCAACATTCGCTTCAGCACAACTTTTCATCCTCAAACCAGTGGCTAAGTCGAGCGAGTCAATCAAATTCTTAAAGATATGCTTCAGGCTTGTGTCATTTCTTTCGGTATGAAGTGGGAAGATTGTCTGACATATGCCGAGTTCTCCTACAACAACAGCTTCCAAGCAAGTTCGAGCAAGGCCCCATTCGAGATTCTCTATGGCAGGAAGTGCCGTACTCCTCTAAACTGGTCAGAGACTGGTGAACGCCAACTTCTTGGCAATGACTTGATCACAGAGGCTGAAGAAATGTGCAAAGTCATTCGTGAAAATCTCAAAGCCGCGCAATCGCGCCAGAAGAGTTACTATGATAGCAAGCATCGTGACTTGGCTTTCAAGATCGGAGACCATGTCTACCTCCGCGTCTCTCCAATGAATGGTACTCGTCGCTTCGGTATCAAAGGGAAGCTTGCCCCTAGATACGTGGGTCCTTTCAAGATCATTGGCAAAAGAGGCGATCTCGCCTATCAACTTGAGCTTCCATCCAACTTTGCAAACATGCATAACGTCTTTCACGTGTCTCAGCTCCGCAAGTGTTTCAAGACTCCTAACCGCACCATCAACTTCGAAGAGATTGATCTCCAAGAAGACCTGTCTTATCATGAGCATCCCGTTGCTATTCTTGAAGAAACTGAGTGTAAGACTTGCAACAAGTCTATCAAATTCCTGAAAGTGAAGTGGTCACATCATTCCGACCGTGAAGCCACCTGGGAACACGAGGACCACCTCCGTTCCGAGTACCCGGAGTTTTTCCAGTCCTAGATCTCGAGACAAGATCCTTTCGTAGTGGTGGAGTGTTGTAACGCCCCATATGTAACCTGCCATATTTGTATTCCAACTCTTGCCATTTTTGGCACTAAGTTATGAGATTCCTCGTTGTTGGGTTCTTGTCTTCATGTTGCTTTTGTCTTTTTCATGCATCTCATATCATGTCATCATGTGCATTACATTTGCATACGTGTTCGTCTCATGCATCCGAGCATTTTCCCCGTTGTTCGTTTTGCATTCCGGCGCTCCTATGTCCTCCGGTGTCCCCTTTTACCTCTTTTCGTGTGCGGGTGTTAGAAGTTTTCGGATTGGACCAAGATTTGCCAAGCGGCCTTGTTTTACCAGCAGTAGACTGCCTGTCAAGTTTCTTGCCATTTGGACTTCGTTTGATACTCCAACGGTTAACCGAGGAACCGAAAAGGCCTTGTGTGTGTTGCAGCCCAACACCTCTCCAAAGTGGCCCAAAGCCCAGCTAAAGCCCCTCCATCATCTCGGCCGTTCGATCACAATCGCGTGGCCGCAAACTGTCGGCGTTCTGGGAACGGGGGTCCCCAGACTTGCCTGCCTGTGGCCTGCGGCGTGGCTCAAAGGGGGGCCCAGCGCGGCCCATCTTCACCGACACAAACCCAAGACCCTCGCGAGGGGCCAAGCCTCGCGGGGCGGACGACGCGGAGCTTCCTCAGGCGTGGCCTCGTCAGGCTGGCTCACGAGGAGGCGGAGAGATCAAGGCGGGGTACCTCACGAGGTGCCCGTGACGCAAGCCATGACGACCGGGGGCGCCAGGCGGGTGCCAGCCCGCGCAGCATCCTCCCTTCCTCTTTGGTGCAAAGGGGGCAAGCGCAGCCGCGGAGTACCGAGGCATCAGGCAAAGGTTGCCATTTCGGTGCAACGAGACCAAGACCAGGAGGACTACGAGATGGAGGTCACCATGGAGCCCAAGACGGCGTCATCACCAGAGCTTTGCGCAGGCGAAGACTACTTTTGTCAGGATAGTTGATACTAGCTGTCCCCCTTCAAATTAGCCCGCCATTGTTGGCTCCCTTCCCGCTCGATATTTTGGAATAGGACCAGGGCCTCTATAAATTGGACCAGCCACCCACAGAGCAAGGGGGGGGAGAAGCAAGCAAACTGGCAGGCAGAGAGAAGATCAGGTAGAGAGAGAGAGAAAGGTGACTGAGCTCCTCCTAGCAGTTCATCGCCCCTACCAAGAACAGACCCTCGCGAGGCTGTTCTTCCCTGTATTGTTCATCATCATCAGCCCAAGAGGTAATCCACCACACCACAAACTGGAGTAGGGTATTACACCACAACGGTGGCCCGAACCAGTATAAACCCTGTGTCTCTTGTGTTGTTCTTTCCATAGTTCAGATCCTAGCAAGGCGGGGGGTGCAGGTTGGTAGGAGGCGAAATCTCCACGCGCACCCCAGTGTTCGAACCTCAAGGGTCTGCCGGAACCCGAAATCCGACACAAACCGTGCTCAATTTGGAGAATCCTAGCTCCTTCTACCTATAAAAAGGCTTCTCCCCCAAAAATTTTGGATCAAACCCTAGCCCCTCCCTCTCCTCGCGCCGCCGGACACAAACCACCAGGCCGGACATGTCCGCCCGGCTCCGCCTGACGAACCCCGCTCCGCCACATGGCCCGCCGCCGCCTCCAGCACCACCGGCCCGCCGAGCCCAGGGCAGGCCCCCGAGGCTCGGTCACCGCAACCACTCGCCCGAGGCGAGCGCCCCTCGTCGCGCCGCCCGCCTTGCCCCGCTACCTCACCGCGACCGCCACCCCTCGCCGCTGCTCCAGCCGCCGTCGCACCTCCGCGCCACCGCCCGGCTCCGTCGCTCGCTGCCGTCGCCGCCTCGCTACTCCGGCGTCCCACCGCCTCCATCCTCGTCGCCGGCGTGCGACACCACCAAGTCCGGTGAGCTCCCCTCCGACTCCGGCGACCTCGAGCTGATTTCGTCGAACTCCGATCCGCGTGCAGATCCAGATTCGGTTTAGGGTTGACTTTTGCCCTAGTCCCAATATTTTTTGCATTTTTCATCATGTCATAACTCTGCATACATGGCTCCATTTTGGGCGTGTAGCAGATCAAATTGTTCGTCTCGATGAGCACTTCATTTCATTCCATTGCACCATGTTCATTTGAGCTCATCTTGATGCCCTAAATGCCGTTGCAAGAGTGCTATGCAATGTTAGTTTCAGATTCTTATCAGTAATTGGACATTTGTCATTTTTGCCATGTTTAATGTGTGCCTCCTATGAACTTGAGCCCTACATGTGTTTTGAAGTATGCCATGCCATCTTTACAGGGGTGAGGGAGTCCTGGATTAGGGGGTGTTCGGGTAGCCGGACTATACCTTCAGCCGGACTCCAGGACTATGAAGATACAAGATTGAAGACTTCGTCCCGTGTCCGGATGGGACTTTCCTTGGCGTGGAAGGCAAGCTTGGTGATGCGGATATTCAAGATCTCCTACCATTGTAACCGACTTTGTGTAACCCTAACCCTCTCCGGTGTCTATATAAACTGGAGGGTTTTAGTCCGTAGGACAGCTTGATCATACAACAACCATACCATAGGCTAGCTTTTAGGGTTTAGTCTCCTTGATCTCGTGGTAGATCTACTCTTGTACTATCCATATCATCAATATTAATCAAGAAGGACGTAGGGTTTTACCTCTATCAAGAGGGCCTGAACCTGGGTAAAACATCGTGTTCCTTGCCCCCTGTTACCATCCGGCCTAGACGCACAGTTCGGGACCCCCTACCCGAGATCCGCCGGTTTTGACACCGACATTGGTGCTTTCATTGAGAGTTCCTCTGTGTCGTCGCTTTTAGGCCCGATGGCTCCTTCGATCATCAACAACGATGCAGTCCAGGGTGAGACTTTTCTCCCCGGACAGATCTTCGTCTTCGGCGGCTTCGCACTGCGGGCCAATTCGCTTGGCCAACTTGAGCAGATCAAAAGCTACCCCCCTGGCCATCAGGTCAGGTTTGGAAGCCTAAACTACACGGCTGACATCCGCGGGGACTTCATCTTCGACGGATTCGAGCCACAGCCAAGCGCGCCGCACTGTCTCAATGGGCATGATATAGCTCTGCCGCCGAACAGCGCCTTGGAGGCCGCACACGCATCAGTTCCGACCATTATTTGGAAGCCTACTGCGCCGATCGAGGATCAGGGATTGGACGCTGCCTCAGGGGCTGCGATCTCAGAGGCGATCGAGCCAAACTCCAGCCCCGCACTCCACATGGCCCGTGACTCCGAGGAGCCGGATTCCTCTTCGAACTCCGAGCCCCCCGCACCCCTGCCGATCGAATCCGATTGGGCGCCGATAATGGAGTTCACCGCCACGGACATCTTTCAGCACTCGCCCTTCGGCGACATCCTGAATTCTCTAAAGTTTCTCTCTTTATCAGGAGAGCCCTGGCCGGACTACGGTCAGCAAGGTTGGGATACAGACGATGAAGAAATTCAAAACCCACCCACCACCCACTTCGTAGCCAATGTCGACGACTTAACCGACATGCTTGACTTCGACTCCGAAGACATCGACGGCATGGACGACGATGCACGAGACGAACAAGAACCAGCACCTTTAGGGCGCTGGAAGGCCACCTCGTCATATGACATATATATGGTGGACACTCCAAAGGATGGAGATGGCGATGGAACAGCAGGGGACGATACCTCTAAAAAACAGCCCAAGCGCCGGCGTCAGCGGCGCCGCTCTAAATCCCGCCAAAGCAAAAACGGTGATTCCGGCACGGGAGATAATACTACTCCGGATAGCGCCGAAGAACACCCCCTCCAGCAAGATTCAGCACAGGAGGACAGAGAAGCCAGCCCTCACGAGAGGGCGGCGGACCAAGAGGTTGAGGACGATAATTATACGCCTCCCTCCAAAGACAAGGCAAGCCTTGATGACGACGAGTTCGTCGTGCCAGAGGATCTCGCCGAACAAGAGCGTTTTAAACGCAGGCTTATGGCCACGGCAAGCAGCCTCAAGAAAAAGCAGCAACAGCTTAGAGCTGATCAGGATTTGCTAGCTGACAGATGGACTGAAGTCCTTGCGGCCGAACAGTATGAACTCGAACGCCCCTCCAAGAGTTATCCAAAGCGCAGGCTGCTACCCCGACTAGAGGAGGAAGCGCCTACATCACCAGCGCATGACATGGCCGACCGGCCACCTCGTGGCCGCGACAGAGAGGCCTCTTGGCCCTCCACTCAAGCCATGCCCCGACGCCGCGTCAAGCATACTAAGGCACGGGAAAATGCGCCCGAACTGCACGACATACTGGAGGACAAGGCAAGGCAAACAAGATCGCGCAGGCGCCCCACGGCATGTGACGGTGATCGTCACTCCGGATGCAATAAATCCGGCCGGGCCGAACTCAACAGACAAGCTCCTTCGAGCTGCGTCGTGATATAGCCCAATACAGAGGCGCCGCACACCCACTATGCTTCACAGATGAAGTAATGGATCAAAAAATCCCTGAGGGCTTCAAACCCATAAACATCGAATCGTACGATGGCACAACAGATCCTGCGGTATGGATCGAGGATTATCTCCTTCATATCCACATGGCCCGCGGTGATGATCTACACGCCATCAAATACCTCCCACTCAAACTTAAGGGACAGGCCCGGCATTGGCTTAACAGCTTGCCGGCAGACTCAATCGGTTCTTGGGAGGACCTGGAAGCCGCATTCCTTGACAACTTCCAGGGCACTTATGTTCGACCACCGGACGCCGATGACCTAAGCCACATAATTCAGCAGCCAGAGGAATCGGCCAGGCCATTTTGGACATGGTTCCTAACAAAGAAAAACCAGATAGTCGACTGTCCAGACGCAGAGTCCTTAGCGGCCTTCAAGCATAATATTCGTGACGAGTGGCTTGCCCGGCACCTGGGACAGGAAAAGCCGAAATCTATGGCAGCCCTCACGACACCCATGACCCGCTTTTGCGCGGGAGAAGACAGCTGGCTAGCTCACAGCAACAATTTAACCAAGAACCCTGGTAATTCAAATACCAAGGACAAAAGCGACAAGTCGCGTCGGAACAAACAAAAGCGCCGCGTTAACAGCGACAGCAACGAGGATACGACAGTTAATGCCGGATTCCGAGGCTACAAATCCGGTCAACGGAAAAAGCCATTCAAAAGAAATACTCAGGGCCCGTCCAGTTTGGACCGAATACTCGACCGCTTATGCCAGATACATGGCACCCCCGAAAAGCCAGCCAATCACACCAACAGGGATTGTTGGGTGTTCAAGCAGGCAGGCAAGTTAAGAGCCGAAAACAAAGACAAGGGGTTGTATAGCGACAACGAGGAGGAGCCCAGGCCGCCGAACAACGGTGGACAGAAGGGATTTCCCCCGCAAATGCAGACGGTGAACATGATATACGCAACCCACATCCCCAAGAGGGAGCGGAAGCGTGCGTTACGGGACGTATATGCGATGGAGCCAGTCGCCTCAAAGTTCAACCCATGGTCCTCCTGCCCGATCACCTTTGATCGAAGGGACCACCCCACTAGCATCCGTCACGGCGGCTTCGCCGCATTGGTTCTAGACCCAATCATTGACGGATTTCATCTTACAAGAGTCCTCATGGACGGTGGCAGCAGCCTGAACCTGCTTTACCAGGATACAATGCGAAAAATGGGCATAGATCCCTCGAGGATCAAGCCCACCAAAACGACCTTTAAAGGCGTCATACCAGGTGTAGAAGCCAACTGTACAGGCTCAGTCACACTGGAAGTGGTCTTCGGATCTCCGGATAACATCCGAAGCGAGGAGTAAATCTTCTACATAGTCCCGTTCCGTAGTGGCTATCACGCACTGCTCGGGTGAACCGCATTCGCAAAATTCAACGTGGTACCGCACTATGCATACCTCAAGCTCAAGATGCCAGGCCCTAGAGGAGTAATCACGGTCAATGGGAACACTGAGCGCTCCCTCCGAACGGAGGAGCACACGGCGGCGCTCGCAGCAGAAGTACAAAGCAGCCTCTCTAGGCAGTTCTCCAGTTCGGCCTTCAAAAAGCCGGACACTGTCAATCGCGCCCGGAGTACCCTACAACAAGACCGCCTGGCACGTTCTGAGCTAGCGTAGCAATGCGGCCCCAACCCTAGCCCTCGCGATATAGAGAAACCGGTGCTTCGCGTACATAACTACGCTCTTGAAATACCATGGGCACAGGGGAAGGGGCACTATCACGGCATGCCCGAAATACGGCTTAAACCGCACCAGGGGCTGCCGGATTCCTTTCTTTTTATTTTTTCTCTTACTCTCAGGACTCCATACTTCGGATGACCCGTTCGGCAATTCAACTGCCGCACAAACGATGCAAGATACAGGAAAGCAGACAAGCCATGCCGCATTATGGAACTCCCAGGTGGTCTCTATTGCGAGCAGTATACTTGTTTTTTAATACAATTCCGCGGCCTGCCCCTGGCCAGGACATGTTAAATAGTCCAATTTCTTTTGATTATTGCACTATTTGTATTGTTCTGCTTTCATAGCAGCCTTTCTATAAACAATGCATAGCTTTTTGTCTATTTTTTGCATTATCCTCTTTTTATATATATGTTTATCAATAACATGTTGCATCCGTACACTGTGGTACGGCAAAAATACGCCAGGGGCTTCAGTACCCATCAATATGGCATGAGAAGTCCGTACACTTTCACAAGTGCGGCACCCCGAACTTATAGCACTATATGCATCGGCTCCGAATCATGATTTGGGTCAATAATTGGGTTTGCCCGGCTCCTATGTTTTGGTGCCTTACGTTCCGCTATATCGGCTAAGGTAGCACTAGGAGAACTACTGCGATTGTGCCCCAGTTGAGCTGGGCTGAGCACCTCAGTAGAGAAATCTAAAACTGACTGTCATGATGAGGCGAGAGACCGGTCGCTGTTCGAGAGGTTTTTCGAGTCCTTAAAGACTTATGCCGCTTCGAGCGAGGAACCGGCTTTGTCCGGCCAAGGCGTGGATAGCGCCCCAAACTCGGTCTTCCGAATACTAGGGGCTTCGCCGAAATTTAAAATTATAGAGTTCTATGGCTAAGTGAGAGTGTTCAAGCATTGTAGTCCGATTGCCTTGTTCGTTGTGCTGAGCGCCTCCCTCGACGGACCCAATCATGGGAAAAAGAGCGCTCAGGTTTATCCCGAACACCCCAGCACTGGTGGCATGGGGGCAGAAGCCGACGACTGGCCATCTCTCAATTTTTTGATAAACGGCCGCACAGAAAGTAATATTTTAAATTCAAGCATTGCTTAGCGCATATGAACAAGTTTTTAGCGCACAGGATAACACGAGCAAGTTCATTCAAAAATTACATCCTTGGTGCATTCATCCTCCATAAGGCGGGCACCGGCCAGAACATCCTTGTAATAGTTCTCGGGCTTGCGATGCTCCTTCCCCGGCGGCGGCCCGTCCCTCACAAGCTTCTCACCGTCCAGCTTACCCCAGTGCACCTTTGCACGGGCAAGGGCCCTACGGGCACCTTCGATGCAGATGGAGCGCTTGATGACCTCGAGCCTTGGACAAGCCTCCACCAGCCACCGCACCAGTCTGAAGTAGCTCCCAGGCAGGGCCTCTCCAGGCCACAGCCGAACTATGAAGCCCTTCAGGGCCTGTTCGGCCGCCTTGTGGAGCTCGACCAGCTGCTTCAGCTGGTCGCTCAAGGGCACAGGGTGTCCGGCCTCAGCGTACTGAGACCAGAACACCTTCTCCTCGAGATGCCTTCCTCGGCTTGGTAGAATGCGGCGGCATCGGATACGCTACGGGGAAGATCTGCGAATGCCCCTAGAGAGCTCCGGATTCGGGTAAGTAACAAGTAGTTTACTTTTATATGGCTGCTTTGCATAGAGAATGCCTTACCCGCCGCTATCTTTTTCACCGCATCCAATTCCTGGAGGGCCTTCTGGGCTTCGGCCTTGGCAGATTTGGCAGTTTTAAGGGCCGCAGCAAGCTCGGACGCTCGCGTCTTCGAGTCGAGCTCCAAACTCTCCTGTTTTTTCATGAGAGCCTGAAGCTCTTGCTGCACCTCGCCGACCTGCGCCTCAAATTTCTCCCGCTCGGTGCGCTCCGTGGCTGCTCTCTTCTTGGCCTCGGACAGCGCCTGCTTGAGGGTCTCCACCTCAGTTGTGGCCCCTACAATAAGCAGTATACTCCTGTCATTTTTTGCAATTGCGTCTTCTTATAGGCATTTTTTCTATAAGGTATCTCTTACCTTCTTTCTCCTCGAGCTGCCATTTGGCAAGGCCGAGCTCTTGCTCAGTCCGCTCGAGGCCCTGCTTCAGGGCACCCACCTCCGCAGTCAGTGCGGCGGTGGCCAGCAGCGAAGCCTGCATACGTATATTCACTCCTTTTTAGTTAGACTCCTGCGATATTTAATAGATCCTCTATTCGGCTTTTCTTTCCGAACGCCAAACAGAGCATCAGGGGCTACTGTCTATGCGGTAATATTTTTACATATTTCTACTTACCTCAAAGCTTGTTAGAAGGCTAGCACAAGCTTCAGTAAGTCCGCTTTTGGCGGACCGAACCTTCTGGACCACTGTACTCATGATGGTACGGTGCTCCTCGAAGATGGAGGCGCCCTTAAGCACCTCCAGCAGATTGTCCGGCGCCTCCGGTTGGACGGAGGACGCCGGCTCAATAGGTTGCTCCTCTTGGCAGGAGTTCGCCTGCCGCGGTCCGGAACCGTTGATGATTCCGGCACAGTGTCTGACTTAAAGCCGGACTTGGAGCCCTGGGGGGTCTTGTCCCCTTTACTCTTGGAGTCCGGGAGGTCGCCTTGCGGCTCCTCCTGGACCACCTCCTCTTGCCCCGGAGCTTGTCGCGACGCCACTTCGGCGTCATCCGCAGCACAGGGGGAGGCAGCGGGCGGAACTGAATTCACGTCCGATGAATCCAGGGAGCCGCTCGACGACTCGTCGAGCCCGTCCTTGGGCGGGCTGCATGATTATATTCGACATTAGGGAAAGTTGCGCAACAAAAGGAATATCATGAGTTACTCTGGTATCCGAACACTTACAATTTCGCCGGACGCTTGGCCCTGTCCGGCCACTCCTCTTCGTCCTCGTCGGCGTCGGGGGCGTAGTCCGGCGGAGGGGTTTTCCTCTTCTTGGACCCTTCGGCCTCCCCTACTAGGGCGGCCTTCCTCTTCTTTCCTCCCCCCGCTGGAGGGGGAGAGGTCTCTTCTTCCTCCTCCTCGTCTTCACGGGAGGAGTGCATCTCGGACTCATCGGACGACGAGTCCGACACCACCATATGCCGGGAACTCTCTCGAGTCCCCGTGGCCTTCTTCTTCTTGGCCTTCTTCTCCGGCACCACATAAGGTGTCGGAACCAGCAGCTTCACTAGGAGAGCAGGGGCTGGGTCTTCGGGCAAGGGAGCCAGACAGTTAATCAGTCCGGACTTCGCCTGCCAATCCTGTCAAAGGTGAGGGAGTTTAGATCCCGCATAGAGTCAAACTATAAAGAAAACTTAACATCCTGTAAAAGATGAAAATATTTTACCTCGCCAGCAGGATGCTGCGAGCTGAATCCGCGGTCTTCGGAGGCGGATGTGGGAGCCTCGGCGCCTTTGGTTTGCCCCTTCCAGACATCTTCGTACGTCGTGTCGAAGAGCCTGCTCAGAGTTCGGTGCTGCGCCGGGTTGAACTCCCACAAATTGAAGTCCCGTTCTTGACACGGGAGGATCCGACGGACGAGCATGACCTGGACTACGTTGACAAGCTTGAGTTGCTTGTTCACCAGGGACTGGATGCATTTTTGCAGTCTGGTCACCTCTTCTTGGAAAACCCTGGCGTTACCCAACTTAG